>NC_043702.1:169993713-169995913 GCF_006229205.1 Suricata suricatta | reverse complement strand
GAGATACAGAATCTGAAGCAAGCTCCAGGCTCCCAGCTGTCAGCACAGAGCCTGACGCGCCGTTCAAACCCATGAACTGTAAGATCATGACCTGAGCCAAAGTCGGACGCTCAACCAACTGAGCCACCCAGGTGCCCCTGGCTGGCCTTCTAAAGCCAGTTTCTAGATCAAAGTTCAGGGCAAATTCATAATTCTCAGACCTGAGAGTTTCCGGCCTCAGACAGCTGGCTGGCCTTTTTTATTTGCATTTACCAGATTTCCTTCACACTTAAAACCACAAACCTGAGCAGAAGTCAAAATGGCTGCATGAATCCTTCAGTGAAGTCTGGTTTTAAGGTAACCTTTACCCTCTCTTCTGCAGACCTCCCTTCCTCTTTTATCTTTTGTTTCCGGATCCCAGTACCATCCTGAAAATGACCAAGGAAGCTGGCAGCACATTCACATTTTCTGTTGAAACCAGCTAGATCCTGTATTTCCCTAGATATCTCCCAACCCCTGTCCCTTCATCCAGGAGGTTTGCAATTTTCAAAGGTCTTAGCCTGCTGCAGCCTCCTTTGCCCAGTAAAGCAGTCAACTCTCTTCCTTCTTTATTTTTTTAAACAATAGGGAAGGTGCAGAGAGAAAGGATCCAAAACGGGTTTCGAGCTGACAGCAGAGATCCTGATGCAGGGCTCAAGCCCACTAACTGTGGGATCATGATCCAAGCGAAGTCAGATGCTTAACTCACTGAGTCACCCAGGCACCCTATCATCCGTCTTTATACCCAGACTCCTGTATTTGCATTCTATTTTGACTGCAAAGCTAGACGTCAGATTTTGATGACAAAGGTATCTAAAACAATGCCCAGGGGCACCTGGGTGGCTCAGTCGGTTGGGCCTCCGACTTCGGCTCAGGTCAGATCTCACATTCGTGGGTTTGAGCCCCGCATCAGGCTCTGTGCTGACAGCTAACTCAGACCTAGAGCCTGCATCTGGTTCTGTGTCTCCTTCTCTCTCTGCCCCTCCTCCTCTCATGCTCTGTCTCTCTCTGTATCAAAAATAAATAAAACATTAAAAAAAAGTTTTAAAACAATGCCCATACTCACCCAAGACTAAAGAAAAAAAAAAAAAAAGGAAAGGAAAAAAGGTCTTTTCAGAAATACAAACTACAGGCTCTCAGCATGGATCCACCAGGCCGGTAAAGTCTGTGAGCCCGAGTTTAGGCCCCGGCGAGCCTAAACCCGTAATAAAGCCCTTTGCTTTTGCATGCGTGAAAAAAAAAAAAAAAGGAAAAGAAATACAAACTACATATGGCACAAAAACAGACACTCGGGTCAATGGAACAGAACAGAGAACCCAGAAATGGACCCACAAACCTATGGCCAACTCTTCTTTGACAAAGCAGGAAAGAATATCCAATGGAATAAAGAGTCTCTTCAGCAAGTGGTGCTGGGGAAACAGCAGAATCATGAACCTGGACCACTTTCTTGCACCATACACAAAAATAAAGGCAAAATGCATGAAGGACCTAGACGTAAGACAGGAAGCCATCAAAATCCTGCAGGAGAAAGCAGACAAAAACCTCTTTGACCTTGGCCACAGCAAACTTCTTATTCAACATGTCTCTGGAAGCAAGAGAAACAAAAGCAAAAATGAACTATTGGGACCTCATCAAGATAAAAATCTTCTGCACAGCGCAGGAAACAATCAGCAAAACTAAAAGGCAACCGATGGAATGGAAGAAGATATTTGCAAATGAAATATCAGATAAAGGGTTAGTATCCAAAATCTGTAGAGAACTTATCAACTCAACATCCAAAAACCAAATAATCCAGTGAAGAAATGGGCAAAAGACCTGAATAGACACTTCTCCGAAGAAGACATCCAGATGGCCAACAGACACGTGAAAAAATGCTCAACATCACTCATCATCAGGGAAATACAAATCAAAACTACAGTGAGACACCACCTCACACCCATCAGAATGGCCAACGTCAACAACTCAGGCAATGACAGGTGTGGACGAGGATGAGGAGAAAGAGGATCGATCTCTTTTGCACGGCTGGTGGGAGTGCACAGTGGTGCAGCAGCTCTGGAAAACAGTATGGAGTTTTCTCAAAAGATTCAGAATAGAAGTGCCCTATGGCCCACCAATTGTACGACTAGATATTTATCCAAGGGATACAGGTGTGCTGTTTAGACGGGTCACAGGCACCCCGATG
>NC_043702.1:169988243-169993613 GCF_006229205.1 Suricata suricatta | reverse complement strand
CGAGGATGAGGAGAAAGAGGATCGATCTCTTTTGCACGGCTGGTGGGAGTGCACAGTGGTGCAGCAGCTCTGGAAAACAGTATGGAGTTTTCTCAAAAGATTCAGAATAGAAGTGCCCTATGGCCCACCAATTGTACGACTAGATATTTATCCAAGGGATACAGGTGTGCTGTTTAGACGGGTCACAGGCACCCCGATGTTTATAGCAGTGCTATCGACAATAGCCCATGTATGGAAAGAGCCCAAATGTCCATTGATGGATGAATTTATTGGCTTCAATAACACAGACATGTCTTAGAGTTATCAACATTGACTATAATGCAAATATACAACTTTTTATTCTACCTGGGTTTATTAGCCAAGTAAGTTTCTCACCAGCTAGACCCTAAGACCTGACATTTACTGCCCACCTGCTTGGACTCACTAACCTTCGTCTTTCATTTTTCCTTAAGCTCTTCTTTCTGGCTGACCTCTTTACAAAAAATATTTTTTTAACATTTATTTTTATTTTTGAGCGGAAGAGCATGAGCAGGGGAGAAAGAGAGAGGGAGACACAGAATCCGAAGCAGCTTCCAGGCTCTAGTGAGCTGTCACCCCACAGGCCGACGTGGGGCTTGAACTCACAGACCACCAGTTAATGACCCGACTGAAGTCAGAAGCTTAACCTACTGAGCCACCCAGTTGCTCCACCTCTTTTTCTTTATTAATGTTTATTTTTGAGAGAGAGAGAGAGAGAGAGAAAGAGAAAGAGACAGAGAATGAGCAGGGGAGGGGCAGAGAGAGTGAGGGAGACACAGAATCCGAAGCAGGCTCCAGGCTCTGAGCTGTCAGCACTGAGCCTGTCATGGGGCTTGAACTCACCAACCAGAAGATTATGACCTCCGCTGAAGTCAGATGCTTAACTGACTGCCCACCTGGGCACCTGTCTAGCTTACCTCTGAACTTGGGCAAATGAAACCCAGAACTACTCCGCAGGTGATGAGAGCGGCCCAAGCAAAGTCTCCTGCCAGCCTAGACCGCTCAGACCTTTTGAGCTAACACCCGCCCCCTCCAAGCCCTCCTGGAGACTGCACAGATGGACCATGGAGTGACTTCTAGAATGACCTACTATTACTCTGACCACATTACAATACTAAAATCTCCACCCCAGGAGGAGCACAAGCCTCATGAACATAACATACAATTACGTGTAGTGTGTGTCCTTAGGCACATTCTCGACCTTATGACAAAGTTTCCTCTCCTCCACTCATCCTAACCCCAAACAAAGGAACCCATCCACCCTCTGTCGGGGTCACAGCTTTGGAAACTTCTCCGTGATCTCCTTAGTTGCTGCCAATACAAGTTTTCTTTGTGAGACACCGCGAACCTGATGCTGTTTCTGACTCACCAAGGAGCGAACTCACATTGGTTCAGTTACAAGATTACATGATCTCTGTTGCAAAATTGCCAGCAAAAAAATAACAGAGCAAACAATAATGGCTGATTTTGTCTAACATTTCATGAAGTGTTCGTGAGTAATTTAAAATTTTTTTAAGTTTATTTATTTATTTTTGAGAGTCAGCGAGAGAGCACAAGCAGGGAGGGACAGAGAGAGAGAGAGAGAGAGAGAGAGAGAGAGAGAGAGAGAATCCCAAGCAGGCTCCACACTGTGAGAGCAGAGCCCTACACGGGGCTTGAACTCATGAACCACGAGTTCATGACCTGAGCAGAAACCAAGAATCTGGACACTTAACCAATTGAGCCACCCAGGTGTCCCTTCATGGGTAATTTAGGCATAATGATTGATAACCAGTACATTGAATAGATGTAAGCAGAACAACTAGGTTTTATGTGAACATTTTCAGCAATAATTATGTGTTGTGGTAAATGATGTGCAATGTTGGCGTTTGGGAGGGAATGGTCAAGAAAGAATTCTCGAGACCTCTTCAGCATAAAAAAGGTGGTTTTTTCAACACACAGTAACAGGGTCCCTGGATAGAAAGAGTGGCACTGAGGCTGTGAGGAGTAGCTGATTATATGCCTTCACGTTGCTGGGTGTTAGGGATCGCTTAAGTCTCTGAGGAATCTGGAAGCGAGTTTTACCCCCCTGAGGCGCTGCCTGGTGTTAGGATAAGGCCATTTACTACCGTCTAGTAAACCCTTAGAAGTGCAACCCTTCAGATGTCTCTCAGGGGCCCCACGCCTGGAGGATGATCGCCAACCTATATCTTGGGGGGAGGGGTAGAGATAAAGGAAGTTTCCAAATGGATTTTCATGTCACAGTAGACTTACAGGATCCTGGAGGTTGGGCTAAGATCAAGCTAAGGTTGTCTTTTGCTTTTAGGGAAGTATTCACATTGAGGCAGCTGAACTCCCAGAGGAAGGTCAAACTGCACATCTCAAGTCCTTGTCACTAGGCTGTAAGTTATAAGGACATGTAATTTTTTCTCTATTTCTTTTGCCTATGTTCTCCACAGCAGTATACATACCTAAAACTAGTTTTGCAAATCTCTTTGGTAACTAAAAACTTAAAGTTTTGTTCAGTTACGTCAAACAGTGGATCTTATCATTTCCACATAAGATAAAATAATGACGCATTAATTACTAAGCTCGGTTTATCTACTTTTGGCTACTTATTTCAGAGAAAGTAAGGATAAGTTTGGATCTGTTAATAAACATGTTTTGTGCTTTATTGAAAGGTTGTATTATAGAGAAGCACATGTTTCCAGAAATTGTGAAATATATATTCATATATTTGCCAATCTAAGACTGCTGGTGTAATAGATATTTCATAATTGCTTCCTACTTAGTTTTCACTAGAAATTAAAGTATTAAGGGTTAATTTTAGCTAATATATGTAGTTAAAACTCCTAGAAACAATAGTACAATTAAAGTAAGATATCTTTTGGATAAGAAAAAGATATGGATTTGTTTTTGTTAAGGGAAAAGAAAGAAAATTTGTCCTAAAGTAAAACTTGTTACGTGAAAGAGAAAGGACAAACTCTGAATGTGAAAGAAAAATTGTAGAAGGTTTATGGAAAAGAAATCTTTGAAAGTCAATTTTATGTATGGTGGAGACTGGATAATATTGGAATTAATTTAATTAAGTAAATGAGTTTTAATGTCAAAAGTAAGCTGGCTCAGCCAGTTAAGTGTCTGACTTCAGATCATAATCTCCGGGTTTATGAGTTTGAGCCCTACTTTGGGCTCTGTCCTGATAGCTCAGGGCCTGGAGCCTGCTTTAGAGTCTGTGTCTTCCTCTCTTTGCCCCTCCCCTGCTCATGCTCTGTCTCTGTCTCTCAAAAATAAATAAACATTAAAGAAAAAAATTTTTTAAGATTTTATTTTTAAGTAATCCCTACACCCAACATGGGGCTCAAACTCAACCCAATGCTTGCATACTTGGGGCACCTGGATGGCTCAGTTGGTTAAGTATCCAACTTTGGCTCAGGTCATGATCTCACAGTCCGTGGGTTTGAGCCCTGCATCAGGCTCTGTGCTGACAGCTCTGTGTCTCCCTCTCTTTCTGCCCCTTCCCTGCTCACTCTCTTTCTGTCTCTCTTTCAAAATAAAAAAATAACAACATAAAAAAAAAAAAAAGAGTTGCATACTCTACCAACTGAACCAGCCAGGCATGTCGAAATTTGGTTTTTCTCTGTGTTGAAAGGACAAAATTTTCTTGGACTATTGGTCTACTCTTTGTAACAAGAGATTATGAAGGGTTATTCTTTGCCTTAAAAGTAACGTGCCTAGAAAACAAAAAAAATGTGTTTATCAAAATTATATTTGGTGCTTCATGTTGTCTTAATCAGGTGTTTGATTACTTAAGAAAACTGAATCTTCTTAAAATTATAAGAGCTATGTTTTCTTTTCTTACAACCATTTAATGTTCTGTGTTTGCCTGCAAAATCTTTGTCACCACGGTTAAATGGATAACTAAGTATTATTAGTTACTACATAGTAACTTGTGAGCCTATTTGTTTTAGTGTTTTAAAACCTTTTACACACACACACACACACACACACACACACACACACACTTTTATTTAAGATCGTTTATTTATTTATTTTTAAGTAATCTCTACATCCAGCCTGGGGCTTGAACTCATGACCCAAGATCAAGCGTCATATGCTCTTTCAAATGAGCCAGCCAGGCGCCCCACCTTTTAATATTTTTGACAAAGTTCTGAAAACTCAAATCCTAAATGAAGTTTTTTTTTAAATCCTCAGAATAACTTTTTTCAGAGGGTCCCTGAAAAAGTAAATAAAAACAATTGATCCCTCTCTTTATCAAAGAGTGATATTAAACTAATTAGGCTTATTTGATATGTTACATTACATGGGAAACATTAAGTAAGTGATGTAAAGCCTTCCTACATTATGCTGCGTGTGTAAATATTAACAAGATAAATGTTCTATAAATTGTATAAAATTCCCAAAATTATGATATGTGATATGATGTGTATAATATCAATTGTAAATCTAGTTATTATCTAATAATATTGTATGTGACAGAAATAACTACATTTCCTTATCAACTGCGTTGTAATGAACTCTATTCAGACTTTTATGCCATTTTTAAGTCTTTAATCATTTACACTTATTTTTTATAAATATGCTTTTACAAAACAATTCCCACAAAAATGCTTCATCTTAAGGGAGACTCATGAAAAGGACTCTTGAAAACACCTTTAATATTTTTTTATTTTTAAATTTTCAATTAATTAATTAATTAATTTTAAAATTTATATCCAAGTTAGCTAGCATATAGTGCAATAATGATTTCAGGAGTAGATTCCTTAGGCCCCTTAGACATTTAGCTCATCCCTCCCACCCACAATCCCTCCAGCAACCCTCTGTTCGTTTTCCATATTTAAGAGTCTCTTATGTTTTGTCCCCCTCCCTGTTTTTCTATTATTTTTGCTTCCCTTCCCTTATGGTCATTTGTTTTGTATCTTAAAGTCCTCATGTGAGTGAACCCATATGATATTTGTCTTTCTCTGACTAGTTTTGCTTAGCATGATACCTTTTAGTTCTATCCACACAGCTGCATATGACAAGACTTCATTCTTTTTGATTGCTGAGTAATACTTCATTGTATATCTATACCACAACTTCTTTATCCATTCATCCATCAATGGACACTTGGGCTCTTTCCATACTTGGGCTATTGTCAATAGTGCTGCTATAAACATCGGGGTGCCTGTGACCCGTCTAAACAGCACACCTGTATCCCTTGGATAAATATCTAGTCGTACAATTGGTGGGCCATAGGGCACTTCTATTCTGAATCTTTTGAGAAAACTCCATACTGTTTTCCAGAGCTGCTGCACCACTGTGCACTCCCACCAGCCGTGCAAAAGAGATCGATCCTCTTTCTCCTCATCCTCG
>NC_043702.1:169928461-169988143 GCF_006229205.1 Suricata suricatta | reverse complement strand
CATCGGGGTGCCTGTGACCCGTCTAAACAGCACACCTGTATCCCTTGGATAAATATCTAGTCGTACAATTGGTGGGCCATAGGGCACTTCTATTCTGAATCTTTTGAGAAAACTCCATACTGTTTTCCAGAGCTGCTGCACCACTGTGCACTCCCACCAGCCGTGCAAAAGAGATCGATCCTCTTTCTCCTCATCCTCGCCAACACCTGTCATTGCCTGAGTTGTTGACGTTGGCCATTCTGATGGGTGTGAGGTGGTGTCTCACTGTAGTTTTGATTTGTATTTCCCTGATGATGAGTGATGTTGAGCATTTTTTCACGTGTCTGTTGGCCATCTGGATGTCTTCTTCGGAGAAGTGTCTATTCAGGTCTTTTGCCCATTTCTTCACTGGATTATTTGGTTTTTGGATGTAGAGTTGATAAGTTCTCTACAGATTTTGGATACTAACCCTTTATCTGATATTTCATTTGCAAATATCTTCTTCCATTCCATCGGTTGCCTTTTAGTTTTGCTGATTGTTTCCTGCGCTGTGCAGAAGATTTTTATCTTGATGAGGTCCCAATAGTTCATTTTTGCTTTTGTTTCTCTTGCTTCCAGAGACATGTTGAATAAGAAGTTTGCTGTGGCCAAGGTCAAAGAGGTTTTTGTCTGCTTTCTCCTGCAGGATTTTGATGGCTTCCTGTCTTACGTCTAGGTCCTTCATGCATTTTGCCTTTATTTTTGTGTATGGTGCAAGAAAGTGGTCCAGGTTCATGATTCTGCTGTTTCCCCAGCACCACTTGCTGAAGAGACTCTTTATTCCATTGGATATTCTTTCCTGCTTTGTCAAAGAAGAGTTGGCCATAGGTTTGTGGGTCCATTTCTGGGTTCTCAGTTCTGTTCCATTGACCCGAGTGTCTGTTTTTGTGTGGTGTCTTGAAGATTACAGCTTTGTAATACATTTTGAAGTCTGGGATTGTGATGGATGCCTCCAGCTTTGGTTTTCTTTTTCAAGAGTGCTTTGGCTATTCAGTGTGTTTTCCGGTTCCACACTAATTTGAGAATGGTCTGTTCTAGCTCTATGAAGCATGCTGGTGATATTTTCAAAGGGATTGCTAGAAAACAGCGTTAAGATCATTAAACTGGGGATACCTGGGTGGCTCAGTGGGTTAAGGTTCCAACTCTTGATTTTAGCTCAGGTCATGATCTCACAGTTTGTGAGGCTGGCAGTACAGAGCCTGCTTGCGATTCTCTCTCACCCTCTCTCTCTGCCCCTCCCCCACACTCTCTTTCTTTCTCAAAATAAATCAGTACATAAACATTAAAAAAAATCTTAATATTGAACTGAGGATTCCAGAACCAATGCAAAAAATTGGATTCAAGCAGAACAAGTATTAATTCCATGGGACTGAATAAACTGAGGGGCATGATGGTAACTCTTGTGACTTTTTGTTTCAAATGTTGGTGGTTTAATTTTTTTATTTTTCAGATATTAGGAAACTTTTCCTCTTAAGCTAACTATGACTCACAACAATTTGGCCAATTGTACCTTTGTGAGCAAAATGGAAACATTAATTTTTTTCTTCCTTCTGGACCCCTCCAGAATTGGAAAACTTAGTGAGTATTCTTATTTTTATGGCAATATATTTATTTGCATATGAGAATATATTCCTCTCACAATAGGACACTGATGGAAATATTACTTATATTACCAAGGCTTTGACTACCATCTTTGAGAGAGATGTGCCTAGAGCCAGATGTGGTCAGAGAGCTTTAAGGAACTAAGGTTGACTTTATGGAGCCAACAATGTCCTTTGGAAATACTGGCCTGATACCTTGCGTACAGGGTCCCCACAGCTTACCAAGTGAGTAAAGAATTTCACATCTGGGCAGGCGCACGAATCTCAGGGTATTTCAGGGACCTCAAGAAGAGAAGAATGAACCCAAATCTAGAGCTATTGTAGGTGAAGTCTAATGACAGATATTTGGCTTGGCTTCTCGGCCTCAAGATCAGAAGTTACTTTGGAGAATTCTTTATGAGAAGTGGTAGCAAAGCAGATTTAAGAGAGCCTATATGATTAATTGTCATTCTTGCTGCAAATAATAAAGAGTTATGCAAATAATAAAAGTATGCAAATAATAAAGGCCAACTTTGTTGAAACTAGACTTATTTTGCAAACAGATTGGGCTCACTTTCTTTATCTTCGCTAGAAATTAAGGTGATTATGGATGGAAAAATGTTTCAGTGGCACATCTTTGTGATTATTAGATTCTAATACTGTTCACTGTAAACTTGACTAGATCCTGACTCTACTAGTTTCTTCTGATGTCTGTTTACAGCTCCCCAAACTAGTGCTTTTAATTTTTGTCTCACCCATCTGACTTGAGATCATTGGGAAATGAAGCTACTCTTTTACCAGAAGTCCCACACACGAAATATGAATGAGTTGACATAAAGTTTAGAGAAATCACAGCAGCTCATGTATGGATAATCTTCATGCCAGATGACGGCCTGCCTTTATGCCATCCAGAGGTGCTTCAAGATAGACATCTAAATATCATCTCAACCGGCTGCCTTCAGAACTCAGAAACTGCTCCAATAATTAACTATTGTTTTTTCTATTATCCCCATAAAAATGCCTCTTATTTAATACCTGATTACTTGACCTGTTGGCCTAGCTTTGGGAGCATACCTGCATCACTGTCTTCTGAAAGGAGTTTAACTGGACTGGCCTGTTGTCAGAGACTGGTTGGGTAAAATGAAATAATCCACCAACTTAACTTCTGGACTAAGAAACGTTTTGGAGTGCTGGGAGCCGCATCGGCCTCCCGGGATGACACGGTCACAGCGAGAAAATGGCATACGTTGGCACAGCTCCTGCCATGAAGCGAAACTGGCATCTCCTCCCTTGGCTCACACTGGGAATGGGCCTGCTGTTATTGATTAGGCCTCACAATGTTCCACATCAGACCGATATTCCACACACAGCTACCTCGTGGGGGGAGCATATTCCCACCCCTACAAAGAAGATTTCAGATCAAAGTAGTGCAGATGTTTGTCAAAAGGCTCTTCTAATGAGCCTCACAGACCCAACACTTAGGAACACAGGACATACAATTAACTCTGACCCAGAGCAAAAGAGCCTAATCTAGAGATAAGAAACAGACAAGCGCCGGACATAAGTAACTACATATACCTTTGCTAACTGGTGCCACATATACCTTCCCTTACACTGATGTCCATTATAAGGATGGGTAAGAGTGGTTAAAACTTAAACTCATATACAAAGGTCGGCACATCTAGGGCCCCTATGGTGCTTACACCTTCAACATCAAATAACAAGGTTGACACAAGCAGCTTACTAACCAGCTCAAATACATTCTTCCTTTTGTGAGCCAGACAGAACGACTCCTAGCCTAGCCCAAGCCTGAATCTTAGCGTTATTGATATAAACAAATGTGTTTACTATCTGCTTCTCACTGAGAACATCCTGCTATCTTCATAGTTGTAAGATTTGCTACGGGTTTAAACAAATGTGTATGTTATCTGCTTTTCACTGAGAATATCCTGTCATCCTATTATTTGTAAAAATTAACCACTCCACTGAAATTAGAGTAGTTCTGCAAAAATGCCTCTGTAAAACCTGTTTCTGTACACTTTTCAAAACGTCTTATCACTGAGATTTATTCGTAGTAAAAATTCCACTTTCTGAAGTCATTTTAATGCTTGACCTATAAATAAAGACACCAAAACCGACAGGACAGAGATGCCTGCCTGGTGAGCAGAAAGTTTTAACCGACTGAGCCACCCAGGCGCCCCTCCAGGTGAGCAGAAAGAAGCTGAGGCTCTCTCACTCCCTTTCGCTGACACCGTCCACCCTTCAGGGAGCCCTGGACCTGCTGGAGCCGGACTCTGGCATTGGAGAGGTTTCAAAAAAGCAAAATTCACCGACACTAAATGAGTCTCTTTGGCATGTGGATTATTTTAGACTAATTATGTAAGAGTTACCTTAAGATGGTGACCAAGCGGCCATTTTGCTGTGGGTCAGAGAACTCCATGCACCGCCATTTGAAAACAGCCAATCATGAAGCTCCAGCTTCCCCTCACCTCGACAAAGGAGGCAACCAATCCCCTCCTGCCATGGACCAAAAATGCCCTTAGTTGGTAATCTGCCCTCCTGAGACCAAACCTGGAACTCTTTGACCCATAAAACACCTCGCCCCTCCCATACCAGGCCCCACTTCCCGGACTCAACCCCTACTCGAGTCACGGAATCTCGCCCGGGGGCCACAGACCCCAGTAAAGGCTTTCTTGGCTCCATAACTTGGTCTCTCTTTCCTCTCGTCTCTGCCTCCACATATTAAATCTTACAAATTACTTTTCAGAAACAGAAGGCTCAAGAAGAACTTTTGATCTTATAGTCATTGCCCAAAGGAATTTAAACCAAGGATCTTCTCCATAAAGGGAGCTACTGCCAGATCACCATAATTACAGTATAATATGAGCTAGGGGCACACAGGGAGGAAATTATGTCCCACTGTTTCCGTATGGTCCAAAGAACCATTTGTTTACAACACATTTACTCTTTTTCATCTTCTTATGAATTGACTGCCTTCCCTTTGAAGTCCCGGGGCCCTAGCTGCTTCTCCTTAGCTCTGGATGGCATATGAGTCTTAATTGCCTGATTGACTGGGGGCTTCCTATTCTGCTGGGGCCCTTGTATGAATGTAATTAAATTGATTTTCGCCCGTTAATCTGTTGCACGTCAGTTTAACTTTTAGACTAACAAAAAGAATATTGTAGGGTAGAGGAAAATTTTCCTGCCCAATATGAGTCCGTGCTTATCTTCATTAGCATATAGGTCAGTGAATAGGAAGAGATGGTGAGAACAAGAACTCTTAAAGAACGTCTGGTTATTGGCCAAAGAGTAGACGATCAATGGAACAGAATAGAGAGTCCAGAAATGGATCCACGTAAATACACTCACCTGATTTTTGACAGCGAAGCAAAAGCCATACAATGGAGAAAAAAGAAACTTTTCAACAAATGGTGCTGGCACAACGAACTGGACATCCACCTACAGAAAACTGAGTCTAGCCGCCAACCTTAATCTCTTCACACATGGTCACCCAACATGGACCACAGACCTGAATATAAAATGCAAAACTCTAAAACTCCTGGAAGACAACAAAGGAGAAAAATCTAGATGACCTTGGGTATGATAATAACTTTTTTGCATATAACACCAGCAGTATGATCCATTAGAGAAGGAATTGATAAGCCAGATTTTATTAAAATTAGAAACTTCTGCTCAACAGATGATGTTGTCAAGAGAATCAGAAGACAAGTCACAGGGAGAAAATATTTGCAAAAGTCCTATCTGATAAACAGCATCCCGCCCATTCCCTTCATTTTGCTGAGGTCCAGGGAAGCAAAATGCCTTGCCTTGACCACTGAGTGGTAAAAGTAGGTCTAAAATCAGGTCTCATCTCTTCCTTCCTGACTTAGGTCCCCAGGGATAATAGTATTTTGTTGTCTAAGCCCTTCACGTTGTCATGGTCCTTAGCTTCCTGGGAAAGAGCCATTCTGTCATATTTATTGCCTTCTCCTCTCATCAAAATTCTTTAGTACCCTGCTGTCCTGACAAAAGGTAAACAAATGCATATGTTGAAGTTAATGACCCACATAGCTAAGGGCATTTGCATTTCTAAAAGGTTGTCAAAGATAAAAGTGTTTTAACACAAAGACAAGAATTCTCAGAGGAAGTTTCCAGAGGAGACTGGGGGCAGCTAGTGTGGCTAGTGCAGGACCTGGATGAAACACCTCAAACTAGAGTCTCCATAACTCAGTCCTTCTTTCTCCTTTCTTCCCTTCGGGCTGTCTTTCCTCCCAGACTTCCTCTTCTTTTGGAATCAGCAGCTGATGGTAGTGCTGGGCAGAGTGCCTCAGCTCTTGAGGAAGTGGCTGTAATGAGGAAACCCTAGAGAGAACTGATAAAAACAATCACGGGGATCCACTAAAAGGGTGGTCAGAGTATGAAGAGGAAGAGAAACAAAACCCATCGAAGCGGAGAAAACAGCGCCTTCTGAATCAAGTGCCAGAATCTAAGAGTGTCAGGTACTGGAGTCATTTAGGATTAGAGCATAGATTGGCCCTTTCCAAGGTGCGTCCAGAGACAATGTTCTCCACTGGAAGTGGTGGAGTAGACCTTTCTGGTCCTTTAATGCCAGTAACGACTGATGGGATTTTGGCTTGGTGGGGGTCCAGAGCTGACATTCAGGAAAGAATTCTTGAGAAGTCTTTGGTGCAAAAACAGTGATTTTATTAAAGCATGGGGACAAGACAGAAAGAGTTGCACTGGGGTGGTGAGGAGTGACTGGTTATATACTATGCAGATGGAGGAGGTAAAAGTCAAAGGGAAGCCTCTGGAAGGACTTTCATATAGTAAAGAGGACTGGTAAAATGCTTGAGGCCTTACTATTGTCAGGCTAAGGTTGTTTTTCCTCTAGCAAACTATTATCATTAAGACAGTAGGGAGTTCCTGGAGATTGGACTATTGGTAAAATTGCCCTTTTCTTGTAACTGTAATACCCAAGATTTCTTTATCGTCCCCCCAAACCAGAAACCGCCAGGGAGACCGAGTCACGCATGCAAAAGCAAAGGGCTTTATTACGGGTTTAGGCTCGCCGGGGCCTAAACTCGGGCTCACAGACTTTACCGGCGCGGTGGATCCGTGCTGAGAGCCCCGAACAAAGGTGGGGCAAGGCTTTTACGAGTTTGGGAAGGGGGAGGTACAGGAAATGGTGACATAGGTATTGACAGGTTTATCCAATTACAACATTAACCAATCACAGAGTAGACCCAGGACCCAGGACCCTCACATAGGGTGTAACTAGCCTTAAGCAATAACTGATTACCTATAGCTTCTATTTCTAGGCCTGCCCTTAGGAATATTAAGGGTATTACAAGGGTGGTCCCTCTTGCCTTGGGCAATGTGTGCCCTCCTATTGTCTCAAACCTGCGTCCTTACATAATATTACTAAGATATGTGTAAACTGATGGAGACTCGTGTCCCACGTGACTGTGGGCTCCATCTATCCATTACAAAATAGGCGACGGTTAGACTTATTACTGTTACACCAAGGAGGGCTATGCGAGGCTTTAGGGGAACAATGTTGCTTCTATGCCAATAGCTCAGGAATTGTACAAGATAGCTTAGCCATGGTTCGCTGCCATCTACAAGAAAGAGCAAGAGTACGGAGCCAAAACCAAAATTGGTGTGAAAGCCTCTTTAACTGGTCTCCGTGGGTAACCAGCCTTTTGTCTGCCCTGGCCGGACCCATAATGTCATTACTCCTCATAGCCCCACTGGGGCCGTGTCTGTTCTGCTGTTTTTCCAACTTTTTACAGGAACTGGTATTGTAAGAACAGGAGTCTAAAGCAAACAGCCGCCATGAGGCCTAGAAGGCCTAGGTTTCAGTTCCCCGAAACTCACAGGCAGTTACACAGTGCCTAGAGCAAGAGAGACCACCTTCACAGCACCCAGTCAGGGAAGGCCAGCTACCACTCCTCACATTCCTAAGGGTGAGGCCTGTAGATGGAGACTTTAGATAGGACCCTGTTACCTAATGTTAAAGTTAACCCGACAGTCGCCCAACAAGACCCTAGGCTCGCCCTGTAATTGGTTGATTTTAAAGGTACTGTAAATACTGTAATTGGATCCCGCCAAAAGTAACGAACACCCTGGACAATGTATATGGTTAGAGTTACTGCCAATGCTGTTGTACAATAATGATTGGATGTCACAATTTCTTGTCACTCCCCTTCCCAAACCCCATAAAAACCTTACTCAGCCCTTGTTTGGGGCTCTCAGCATGCATCCACCGCGCTGGTAAAGTCTGTGAGCCCGAACTTAGGCCCGGTGAGCCTAAGCCGTAATAATAAATGCCCTTTGCTTTTACATGCGTGACTTGGTCTTCCTGGCGGTTTCTGGTTTTGGGGATGATATTGAAAACTTGGGCATTACATCATCCAGACTCACCAACCATGCCGCTACCCACCTGATGCTGGTTCACAGGTACTCTCCCATTCCGACCACAAACCCCAATCATCATGCCGCCCCCATCTCAGCAGGAAGTAGCCAGAGACCTGATACCGCCCCATAACACCAAAAAGGTCAGAATGTAAGAGTTACCTTAAGATGGCGAGCGAGCAGCCATTTTGCTGTGGGTTGGAGAAAAACATCGTGCACCAATGACCCCCACTCCCACCCCTAGACCTGGAATGTCCCCTGCCTTTTGAGAACAGCCAATCATGAAGCTCCAGCTTCCTATCACCCGACAAAGGAGGCAACCCAGCCCATCCTGTCACGGCCCTAAAATGCCCTTATTTGGTAATCTGCCCAACCAAGACCAAACAAGGAACTCTTTAACCCATAAAATACCTCACCCCTCCCGTACCAGGCGCGACTTCCCTGACTCCCCACCCCAGGAGTCACGGAACCTCACCCGGGGAATCTCAGATCCCAATAAAGGCTTTCTTGGCTCCATAACTTGGTCTCATTCTTTCCTCTTGTCTCTTTGCCTCCATCTATTAAATCTTACAGTAACCATTGGTTTTCTTTCCCTTTCCTTGGTCCTTGGGCAGCCAGGAGTGACCGAGGAGTATCACGCACATCCCATCTGGGGGATGGGGGCAAGGGGGTGGTTAGTTTGTGCTTTGCCCTCACTCAGCTTGCCTTCTGTTCCCTCATCAGATAACATCAAAGATCACACAGCTAGCAAGGGGAGGTTTTTGAGCATCTGGGTTTATCTGTCTCCAAAATCCATGCTTGTAATCACTGGGATTTCTTGATTTTTTTTTTTTTTTTGGTGTGGGGTGGGGGGATTTCCTGATTTTAAAATCATCCATACTTTTTCTTTAAAACGAAAAATTTTAACATTTTTATTTATTATTGAGAGACAGAGAGAGACAGAGCATGAGCAGGGGAGGGGCAGAGAGAGGGGGAGACACAGAATCTGAAGGAGGCTCCAGGCTCTGAGCTGTCAACACAGAGCCCGATGCGGGGCTTGAACTCACAAATCGTGAGATCATGAGCTGAGCCAAAGTCGGAGACTTAACCGACTGAGCCACCCAGGCACCCCTCATCTATACCTTTCCTATTTTCAGAGAAATACATTTTGAATCAAGCTCTCTCTTTCAAAGTCTTTCTCATTACCATATTTCAGTTTCAATAAACAGTGTGCCCCTTTATTTCTATCCATTTTGTTTTTGAAACATCTCTTTGTATTTTGTTCTTTAGTCTTTTCCCAGCTGTAATGAAAGAGACTCCTGTTTCGGTTGGGGTTTTGTAGGGGAAGAGAAATCATTTTCCCACTACCTTTGTAGGGTCTTGGCTAAGCTGCCTACTCCCTCCCCAGTAACAAAAGACGGATTAAAAAATTTTTTCTTTAATGTCTTTATTTTATCTTGAGAGAGAGAGAGAGAGAGAGTGTGTGTGTGTGTGTGTGTGTGTGTGTGTGTGTGTGAGCAGAGGAGGGCCAGAGAGAGAGGGAGATACAGAATCTGAAGGAGGCTCCAGGCTCCGAGCTGTCAGCACAGAGCCTGATGCACGGCTCGAGCCCATGGACTGTGAGATCATGACCTAAGCCGAAACCGGATGCTCAACCAACTGAGTCACTCAGGCGTCCCACAAATGACAGATTAACAGGAGAAAACCAAACAGAATTTTAGTAATACAAATACCTCCTGTATACATGGAAAATATCCAGGAAAATGGAATGAGTCCTCCCAAATGGCCCAAGCTATCACTTTAAATATTATCTTCAGCTAAAGACAAAAGAAAAAAAAATGGAGGCACCTGGATGGCTCAGTCGGGTGAGTGTCTGACTTTGGCTTAGGTCATGATCTCATGGTTCATGGGTTCGAGTCCCGTGGGCTCTGTGCTGACAGCTCAGAACCTGGAGCCTGCTTCCGATTCTGTGTCTCCTTCTCTCTCTGCCCCTCCCCAACTCATGCTGTATTTCTTTCTCTCTGTGTCAATAATAAATAAACAATAAAAAGAAAAAGAAAAAGAAAAAAAATGCAAGGGGGAGGGGGAACCAGTTATAGGAGGTTATCAGGATAAGTTCTTACAGAGACTTAAGTCTATGCCCTCTCCATTGATAAGGGCTTCTTGTGATTCAAAGTCATCCTTTGCATACTGATACAGAGAGAGACACCCCTAAGAAAAAATGGAGATTCTTTTATAAATGTAAATGTAAACCTACTTGGTTTTCAGAACTTCTCTGGTGTGGGCTGTTATTTTAAAATAACCAGCACAGGAGCACCTGGGTGGCTCAGTTGGTTAAGCATACAAGCTTCGGCTCAGGTCATGATCTCACGATTCATGGGTTTGAGCCCCGCATCGGGCTCTGTGCTGACAGCTCAGAGCCTGAAGCCTGCTTCCGATTGTGTATCTCCCTCTCTCTGACCCTCCCCTGTTTGCACTGTCTCTCTCTGTCTCTCAAAAATAAATAAAAAAATTTTTTTAAATTAAAATAAATAAAAAACATTAAAAAAAATAACAATAACCAGCCCAAGATAATCCTTGTGCTAAAGAGGCATGTTTCGGGGTGGCATATTTTGCTCCCCTTCACAACAAATCACAACAGCCAAATAGTCTTCTGCAAATAGTGCAAATGCTTAAGTGATAGCCAATAAAATTATTACCTTGCTTTGCGAGCACCTTTTCTCTATAAAAGTCTTTCCCCAAGCTTCTGTTGGTGGACTGCTCCCAACCACTTCCAGATTTCCAATAGGAATTGGTTTTTGCTCAATAAACTAAGACATTTTAATATGCCTCAGTATATCCTTTAGCTGTTCATGTGCAAATGAGGATGATATAGTTTACCTTCTGAAATTGTTGTATTAGAGATAATGTATGTAAAATATCTCCTCCCTGTAAGCATTAACATGCTGACATAATAACCATTAATTTTGGTCTTAATGTATTAACTATATATTACTCTATGCTTTTGTGTTGCCAAATGACAATAAAGGAACAAGTTTAATGTCCTTTATTTTAGGGAGTCTGACATGATAGAGAATGATGAAGTTTCAGGGTGATGGTGGGGTGGTCCAGAGCCAACGACCAAGAAAGTATGCTGGGAGCCACGTCGGCCTCGCTGGATGACACAGTCACAGCGAGGAAATGGCAGACGTCTGCACGGCTCCTGCCATGAAGTGAAACTGGCATCTCCTTCTACATTGGCTCACTTTGCTAATTGGTGCCACAAATACCTTCCCTTACACGGATGTCCATTATGAGGATGGGTAATGCAAGATTTAATAGATGGAGGCAGAGATGAGAGGAAAGAAAGAGACCAAGCTATGGAGCCAAGAAAGCCTTTATTGGGATCTGCGATTCCGGGGCGAGGTTCCATGACCCTGGGAGTCGGGGGTCAGCAAGTCGCACCTGGTAGGCAATGGGCGGGGGTTTTATGGGTGAGGGGGTTCTGGGTTTGATCTTGGGGGACAGATTATCAAATAAGGGCATTTCAGGGACCTGGCGGGATGGAATGGGTTGCCGCCTCTGTCAGGGTGATGGGAAGCTGGAGTTTCATGATTGGCTGTTTCCAAATGGGGCAGGACATCCCAGGTCTGCAGGTGAGGGGTGGGGGTCGTCGGTGCACGGAGTTCTTCTCAGACCTACAGCAGAATGGCTGCTCGGTCCCCACCTTAAGGTGACTCTTACAGGTAAGAGTAGTTAAAAGTTAAACTCACACACAAAGGCCGGCACACCTAGGGCCCCTGTGGTGCTTACACCTTCAACATCAAATAACAAGTTACACAAGCAACTTACTAACCAGCTCAAATACATTCTTCCTTTTGTGAGCCAGACAGAACGACTCCTAGCCTAGCTATATATCAGTCAACCTATGCCTGAATCTCAGCGTTCTTGCTATAAACAAATGTGTATGTTATCTGCTTTTCGCTGAGAACATCTTATCTTTGTTAATTGTGAAATTTACTACCAATTTAAACAACTATGTATGTTATCCTGTTTTTCATTAAGAACATCCTATTTTCTTAGATTTACTCAAACTCACTATCATTGAGGTAATTCTGCAAGAATTCTTCTGTAACACCTGTTTCTGTACACTTTCCAAAGCATCTTATCACAGAGATTTATCCGTTGTAAAAATTCCATTTTCTGATGTCATGTTATCGTTTGACCTATAAATAAAGATACCAAAGCCAACCGGACAGAGATGGCCTACCTGATGATCAGAAAGAAAATTGTGGCTCTTTCATCTCTCTTGTGCTGACACCGTCCATCCTTCAGGGAACCCTGGACAGGCTGGAGCTGGACTCTGGTGAAAGCATTCTTGAAATGTCTTTGGTGCAAAAGGGTGATTTTATTAAAGCATGGGGACAGGACCCGTGGGCAGGAAGAGCTGCACTGGCTCCCTGATGGGTAAACTAATTACATCCCCTCAGATTGGGAGGGGGTCAGAGAGAGAGTAAGTCTCTAAGGAATTTTGGAAGCAAGGTTTCCTCGCTGTTGCGGGGGCAACACCATTTACTACCAGTTACTAAAACCTCAGTCATGAGACCCGTCAGATGTATATGGGGGGACAGGAGGGGGTGCATAAGCCTGGAGCATGATTGCCAATATGTATCCTGGGGCAGTTGAGAGAAAGGAAGTAGACTTACAGGATCCTCAAGGTTGGGACAATGTTAAGCCAAGGTTGTCTTCTGCCCCCACCAAAGTGTCCTCATGGAGGCAGCTGAGCACCTAGACGGAGGTCAATCAGCCCATCTCAAGGATTCATCAGTGGGCTGTGGGCAGTACGGGAATTTAATTTTCCATTTGCCTTAGTTTCCCACATCACTAGTGCAAGCACCTTAAACCCCTTTCCTTTGTTCTTTCATAGCCAGGAGTGTCTGGGGGAATATGACACAGCCCACCTGGGGTGGGGGTGGGGCGCTAGTTGGTGCTTTTGCCCCTCAGCCTGCCTCATGCTCGCTCATTAGAGAAGGAGCTTCATTCGGTCCACTAAACTGAATCATTGGGGGGGCCCTGGGGGGGCTCAGTCGGTTAAGCGTCCGACTTCAGCTCAGGTCATGATCTCACAGTCTGTGAGTTTGATCCCCACATCAGGCTCTGTGCTGACAGCTCAGAGCCTGGAGCCTGCTGCAGGTTCTGTGTCTCCCCTTCTCTCTGCCCCTCCCCTGCTCATGCTCTGTCTCTCTCTCAAAAATAAATAAACATTAAAAAAAAAACTGAATCACTGGAAATCAAGGAGAAGTTTTCAATAGGCAGAACTACAGGATCACCAGCATCGTGGACCAAGTGTGGACTTTAGTGCAAACCCAATAATCATATAGGTTTCCCCCTTTGCAAGAGCTCCGGAAATACAGATGATAGCGTTATGATAGGAAAAGCTAGGATAAAATAGGCAGAGAGGGAAGGATTGGGACTTGAGGTCTCTGGGTGGGGAAACACATATTTTGGACCAGTGCTGGGAGTGTCTGACCGCAGCAAACCTCCTTAGGCTTAAGGTTCCTCCTAAGAATGTAACAGACCCCACCTACTTCCTCTCAGGTTTTCCTCGGGAATTTGACTCAAAGACCTAAATATGGCCACAAGCCACCCTTCATACAATGCAAAGGAGCTAATCAGGAATGGGCAACCCAGCATCTAGAGTTATCCAGCCAATGAGAGTAGAACCTGAAAAGGAACAAGGAGGAGGGCCTCGGTCAGTTGAGCATCTTCGGCTCAGATCATGATCTAGTAGTTTGTGGGTTCCAGCCCCGGGTCGGGCTCTGTGCTGACAGCTCAGAGCCTGGAGCCTGCTTTAGATTCCGTGTCTCCCTCTCTGCCCCTCCCCTGCTTACTCTGTCTCTCTCTGTCTCAAAAATAAACATTAAAAAAATTTAAAAAAAAGAAGAAGGAACAAGGAGGAATGGAGAGGGAGGGAGGGGCTTGTGACCAGAACCCTACCTTAAAGGACAATTGCCTATAATCCTCGGGCATTCCCTTTCGAATGTCCTTGCCGTGAAGTGAGTTTTCCTACTTTTCTTACTTTCTAATCTTATGCTCTAATAACCTTTTGCTACTCATTTTGTGTCCATCTCTTCAGTAGCCACAAGACAATGAACCCTGGCGGTTTAGGCGAAAAAAAAAAATTCCTGCAACACCGCTACATTTCCAAGTGGCAGGAAGAGAAAGAAGAATGGCAAAGCAGGTATGAAAGGGTGAAGGGGGTTCATGATTAAGGAGGAAGGGACCAGGATTCGTATGCCAAAGTCTTGGGCGGAAGCAGTCTACTTCATGAAGTCAGCATGTTCTCATGCTAATGAGCTTGATTCCGATGTCTCTGGCATTTGTAGAGGACCAGATGTCAGGTGGAGCCTTCCTTAGTTGTGAAATAGACACTCAAATGTCAACACTTTGTAATTTGGCGACAGTGTCAGCCATGAGGGAGCATCAGGCCAGCTGACACCCGCAAACACTGAACACACACACACACACGCACACACACACACACACACACACCCCAGGTGTGAAGGTCCTGACACTCCCAGCTGCCCAAGAACACAGGAAAGGGGAAAACAAATGTTCACTGATAGGGATCAGAGATCACAGTCCTGCAGGACAGGAGTCTCCGTCAGTTTACAAATGTCTTGGTAAATTAGAAGAAAAAGGCACTTTTATCAACAGCCTAATCTCCAGAAACTTATAGATTTAGTTTCCTGGAGCCCCAGCATCAGCCTCACCCCCATAGTAATGTGGGAACAAAGGCAAGAAGGAAATGGCAGGTAAAGTTAAATCTCCTTAGAACCTGAAGCCCACTGACGAGTTCTTGAGGCAAATACAGAAGACAACGTTCTCCAGGAACTCCCTACTGTGGTGATGTTAAGGTCTTACAAGGAATAGGACCTTAGCTTGATGATAGCAGGGTCCCTGCCATCGTCTCTAGCGTCCTCGTTAGCATATGAAAGTCCTTCTGGAGGCCCCCCTTTGGCCTTTACCACCTCCAACTCCATAGTATAAAGCAGTCACTCCCCACAACCCCAGTGCAGCTCTCCCTGCCCATGGGTCCTGTCCGTGTGTGTTTTAGCAAAATCACCTTTTTGCACCAAAGGCATCTTCAAGAATTCTTTCTGGCCAGTCAGCTTCGGACCCCTACCACCACTCTAAAACCCCATCATCAGTGGTCAAGAATTCTTATTGGGTTCTTTCCACGAGTCTCACTTTTGCCAAAGTGTTAGAGAGTCCTCTTGCTCAACAGTAGATCCCAACAGTTAAAACCAGAAATAAATAAGACCACTTATTCATGCTGTAACTAAAACCTATGGTGCTCATTTTTTTTTTGTTTGTTTTCTTAAGTAGGCTCCATGCCCAGTGTGGGGCTTGAACTCGGGACCCTGATATCAAGAGTCCTGTGCTCCACTGACTGAACCAGCCAGGTGTCCCCTATTGTGCATAATTCTTACTGCACTTTGTGGAGGCGTTGATGAAAGTATTTCCAAGGACTAGAGAACATTTCCAAAAAAAGCCCTGATAGCAAGGGATGCTTAGAAGACCACCCCCCATACACCCCGTTCCTGGTTGATGATCAGGAGCACATACCCCGCCCATGATCATGTGCTCTGGGCCTGCTCTCTCCCACGAACCGCCCTTCTCCCCAGCCTCTCCTTATAAAATTCTAGGCGTCCATCTTGTAGGCGGAGCAGTTGGTTGTGAAAGCTTGAGCCTGTCACCTCCTCTGGCTGCTGGCACCTAATTCAGTTTCCCCTTTCGCTCTTCCCTAACCTTGTCCCTTGTGACTTTGGCTTCCAGTGTGATGAGTTTATCTGAGTTTGTTAGGCCACAGTGTTGACAAACCCAGCCAGGAGAGATGACCTTGCTTTGTCCCGTGCCCTTGGGATTCATTCCCCCAGTTGGAGCCGCTGGCCAGGGCAGTGCACCAGGGCTTACTCATTCATTTCCGGAGTGATTGGCTTATGATAGACTGTTCAGTAACAAAAGCCTCAGACTGAAACGCTAATCGACTGTAAATGACAAAACAAACAAACAAACAAACAAAAACCCCTTAAAAATGCCGATGGGTAAAGTTCTGATGAGAGTCCCTTTTCACAAGGAAGTGTAGTTATTTCTGTGGCAAAAAAATAATTTAGGGTAATAACGGAACAATGAGAGTATTGAAAAAGTTCTCGAACCTTGAAACAATTTCTGAAATACCTAACTCAGTAAATATAGCTACATATATAACCGAAGAAGGTTTAACATCACTTCTTATTTTAAAGTGATGATAAAATATTTTATTTTATTTTACTTTATTTTATTTTTTCTTTTATAGTTTATTGTCAAGTTGGTTTCCATGTAACACCCAGTGCTCATCCAGAAGTGCCCTCCTCCATACCCATCACCCCCTTCCCCTCTATCCCCCTCCCATCAGCTCTCAGTTTGTTCCTGGTATTCAAGAGTCTCTCATGGTTTGCCTGCCTCCCTCTCCCCAACTGTTTTTCCCCCTTCCCCTCCCCCATTCCTTTGCTAAGTTTCTCCTGTTACACTTATGAGTGCGAACATATGGTGTCTGTCCTTCTCCGCCTGACTTATTTCGCTTAGCATGACACCCTCGAGGTCCATCCACGTTGCTATAAATGGCCAGATTTAGTTCTTTCTCATTGCCATGTAGTATTCCATTGTATAGATAAACCACATCTTCTTGATCCATTCATCAGTTGATAGACATTAAGGCTCTTTCCATGAAAAAGTGATGATAAAAGATTTTAAAGGCAAATATGGAAGGTTACATAGCTGGGAACAAACCTTAGCTCTTTTAATATTGAGAAGACTGAGTTTCCTTAAGTAATCGAAGACCTGGTAAAGACAACATGAAGCACCGGAAATTATTTTGGGAAGACACAAAATCTTTGCTTTCCAGGTAGATTGCCCAAAAGATATTAAAAAAAAAAAAACCCCAAAACTCTCAGGAGCCTAAGTGGATTGGTTGGTTGAACATCTGCCCTTGCTTTTGGCTCAGGTCATGGTCCTGGGGTCGTGGGATGGAGCCCTACATCAGGATCCTTGCTGAGCCTGGAGCCTGCTTCAGATACTCTCTCTCCCTCTGCCTCTCTCCACTGCTAACAAAACTTAAAAAAAAAATCTTTCCCAACTCTTGCCAAGAACAGATCAATATGGTTGGACTTAGGGAATATTATCCTAAGTGAAATAAGTCAAACAAAAATATCAGATGATTTCAATTATAAGTAGAATCTAAAAAACAAAACAAATGAACAAACAGTAGAAACAGATCCCACAAATAGAGAGCAAACTGATGGTGGCCAGATGAGTGGGGTGATGGGCAAAATCAATGAAAGGAATTGGGAGGTACAGACTTCCAGCTATGGAATGAATATGTCATGGGAATGAAAGCTACAGCACATTGGAAGGCCTGGGAAGCTCCATTGGTTGAGCATCTGACTTCAGCTCAGGTCATGATGTTGCAGTTTGTGAGTTCAAGCCCTGCATCGGGTTCTGTGCTAATGGCTCAGAGCCTGGAGCCTGCTTTGGATTCTGTGTCTCCCCCTCTCCCTGCCCTTTGCTCACTCACTCTCTGTCTCACTCTCTCAAAATAAAATAAAGACTTCAAAAAAATTGAAAGAGGACTTCTATTACCTCCATTTTGACTTCAGACTTTCTAATTAATTGTTTCTTTCACCTTAACTCAACTCTGGCAAAAGACCTTCTGGGCAAAGCATCCCACAATGGGAACTGAAACTACCTCTCAAGCAATTGGAGTGCCCTGAGCCAGCAAGACCGAGGTTAAGATTGACCCTAAGACAATGATGGACTTGGCCTTGACTGCCCACTTGCATGTACTCACTGAGCTCTGTCCCACATTTTCCTGGAAACCTGGAAGTATTTTCAGCTCTTTGGAGACCATCTTTGAGACATTCCTCTGCTGCCTTCCTGGTGGTGGCCTCACTGAAATAAATTCCTTTCTTTTTTACCACTACTCAGCTCTCTGCCCTTGGATTGTGTCAGGGGTGAGTGGCTGGATCTGGTCTGTTTGGGGCCCCAGAGCCTGCTGTTCTTGTGAGAACTGCACCCCAGCTATGTTTTCAACAAGGCCAAAGCCGAATTCTAATTTTGCATCCATGTACTTTTTACATTAAAATTATTTTTTGAGGAGCGCCTGGGTGGCTCAGTCGGTTGTGTGTCTGACTTTGGCTCGGGTCATGATCTTGCAGCTCATGGGTTCGGGCCCCACGTCAGGCTCTGTGCTGACAGTTCAGAGCCTGGAGCTTCTTTGGATTCTGTGTCTCCCTCTCTCTCTCTCTGCCCCTCCCCTGCTTGTTCTGTCTCTCTGTGTCTCTCAAAAATAAATATTAAAAACGTTTTAAAAAATAAAAATAAAATTCTTTTTTTTTAAGCTTATTCATTTTGAGAGAGAGAGCTGGGGAGGGGCAGAGAGAGGGAGAGAGAATCCTTTCTCCATGCCATCAACCGAGAGCCCAATGTGGGGCTCAAACTCACAAACCATGAGATCATGACCTGAGCCAAAACTGAGAATAGGATGCTTAACCGACTGAGCCGCCCAGGTGCTTCTGTATTAAAATTCTTAAAAAAGAAACAAACAAACAAAAACTTAAATAGACCCATCCCAATGTTAACTGGCTTGACCACACCTAAAATTGTTTTCCCAAGATTCATTTTCCACAAGTATTCTATACATTTTTTTATATCCATTTAAAGTTTGTCTGTTTTGGGGCACCTGGGTGGCTCAGTCGGTTAAGCGTCCGGCTTCAGCTCAGGTCATGATCTCACGGTTTGTGGATTCGAGCCCCGCATCAGGCTCTGTGCTTACAGCTAGCTCAGAGCCTGGAGCCTGCTTCCAATTCTGTGCCTCCTTCTCTCTCTGACCCTCCCCTGTTCCCACTGTCTCTGTATGTCTCTCAAAAATAAATAAAAATATTTTTTTAAAAAGTTTGTCTGTTTTTTTTTCCTCTTTCTCATTTTGGAATAATTATTTTACTTTAGGACAAAATAATCCTTTCTTTCCCTTAACAAAAGCATCTCCATATCTCATAACTCTTCTTACCAAAAACACATACTACTTTCCTTGCTCAGAGACGTTTCCCTTATTATTTCTAGTAGTTTTAATTACATATATTAATTAGAATTCATCATCCTCAGGATCCTTAATTCTTAGTGAAAAGTAAGAGGTTAAACAGTTGTGAACTGTTAGGCTAGCATTCTTTAAATTGGCAAATTTACAAACACATTTCATCATTTCTGGCAGTATTTTCTTCCTCAATGTAAATGTTTTCAGTGTGGCACCAACCTTGTTTACTAATACACCCAGATACCTTTACTTACTCTGTGAAAGGAAGCCGAAAGTGAATAAACCTACGTCCCCCTGTGTACAGGAATTAATGTTTCAGTATTTTATTTGGAAATGATCTAGATCAGAGACAAATACCCATCCTTTAACTTTACCTTAGTGAAACATTAAGATTTCAAGTTACCAAAAAGATTTTGGAAACTTTTTTTAAAGTTTATTTATTTATTTATTTATTTATTTATTTATTTAGAGAGAGAAGGAGAGAGAGAGAGAACATGCGTGGGAGGAGCAGAGAGAGAGGAAGAGGAAGGAAATCTCTAGCAGGCTCTGCACTGTCAGCATAGAGCCTTATGTGGGGTTCAAACCCATGAACCCTGAGATCATGACCTGAGCTGAAGTCACACACTTAACCGACTGAGCCACCCGGATGCCCCTAAACTTTTCATTAATACTTGTGAAAACTTTGAAGATTTTTCATTTGCTTAGTTTCCAAATAGCCTTTCCTCTTTTTTTCTTTTTTTCTGATAAGAATTGCTTTCCTAAAGTTTGCATTTCCCAGAGAAAGCCTGGATAAGAGTTCCTGGAGAAGAGAGGGTAGAATTTTCTATCTTGAAAGCACAGGGAAAGAATGCAAGTTTCTCCAAGAATGACTTCTGTTCCCTAAATCTGACAATACCCACCAACTTTTGAAATAAATAGAGAGGTTTTGGAAATGGCAAAAGGGAAGGTGGGCTTTGAATTGCTTACAGAGCTACATTTCTGGTCTTGCAAAGATTCAACAAGTAAAACAGGGGCCCCTTGGTGGCTTAGTTGGTTACCCATCTGGCTTTGGCTCAGGTCATGATCTCACGGTTTGTGGGTTCGAACCCTGTGTCGGCTCTGTGCCAACAGCTAGCTCAGAGCCTGGAGCCTGCTTCAGATTCTGTATCTCCCTCTCTCTCTGACCCTCCCCTGTTCCCACTGTCTCTCTCTGTCTCTCAAAAATAAATAAAAAACATTTAAAAATATTTTTAATAAAAAAAACAAGTAAAACAAAACCAGCTGTTTTTAATTCTTCAGAGAACTGGACTGCAACCTGAATGACATTTAAAGGGTGGCCCACTTGGCCAACTACATTTTCTTCAATTTGCTGTTTTTTTATGTCAGGAAAACGATCTTCAACTAACTTAGAAACCAAATGAATATATTCTAGATTTATAGCTATTTGTTGTTGGAATGCTTTTCTTCTCTGAGTACATAGTTTTATTTAGCTTAGGGGAGAAGGTCTTTAAAAAAGTTTCTATTGGGGAGCACCTGGGTGGCTCAGTCAGTTAGGCATCTGACTCTTGGTCTTGACTCAGGTCATGATCTCACGTTCAAGCCGTGTATCGACTCTGGGCTGACAGCGTGGAGCCTGCTTTCGATTCTTCTCATTTCTCTGCTGTTCCCCCCTGCTCGCATCTCTCTGTCTCTCTCAAAATAAATACATAATCTTTAGGAAAAAACAAAGTTTCTATTGGGCTCTGATTATGAGCTTCAAATTTGGTCGACCTCTGACCGTAAAGCTACTTCAAACATCATTTCAAGTATCTTGTTTGGTTTCAGCTAGAACAGACTGTAAATGTTCTTGTAGTATTTTTTTAATGTTTGTTTATTGAGAGAGAGAGAGAGAGAGAGAGAGAGAGAGAGAGAGAGAGATTGATTGAGAGTGAGCAGGACAGGGGCAGAGAGAGAGGGAGACAGAAAATGCCAAGCAGGCTCCCCACCGCCAGCACAGACCTCAATATGGGGCTCAAACTCATAAATTGTAAGGTCATGACCTGAGTCAAAATCAAAAGTTGGACCCTTAACCAACTGAGTCACCATCACTCCTTTGTTCCCGCAGTATTAAACACCCCATGGACCTAAGAGGCACCCCCAAAGAGGTGCAAGCGATATTAATCCTCCCAAGATCCAGAGCCCCTCTCAAAGAAAGACTTAGACAATCCTCTGATTGCCGGCAGCAGTTGGAAGGACTCCCGCTACAGATGGGGGTGCCCATGTTTCCATCTAGCCATATTTTGGGGGCCTCCATCCTCACAGTTTCCACATCAAGTTCCCAGGACACAAGACAAACAAAAAGGCAGTAGATGTTCCTGAGAGAGAAAGAACTGAGAAGCAATGGATCCTCCCAAACCAAAGTCATGAGAGTCTGAATTTAGAAAGGAAAAAACGATGTGAAATTGTATTTTCCTCTCTTGACCAGGCACTACAGACATGCAAGAGAACTGACTTGGATAGGAATTGTCATTCTTTGGGGCTCCTGGTGACTCTATCGGTTGAGCATCTGGCTCTTGATTTTGGCTCAGGTCATGGTTCCAGGGAGTGGGATAGAGCCCCTGCATTGATCTTGCTAAAAAAGATTCTAACTCTTTGGCAGTTTTTGCCAGTTTTCCCAAGATCCCATCTGCAGGTTCTAGACGGAGAGGGATCTAAAGTCGGGTGTAGTTCCATTGTCTATCTGAATTTGGAAAGGTTTTCCACTAATTTCTTTTAAAAAATGTTTATTTTGGCAGAGAGAGAGAGAATGAAAGAGAATCCCAAGCAGGTTCCAAGCTATCTGCACAGGGTCTGACTCAAGGTTCAGTCGTTCAGTCCCACAACCCATGACCTAAGCCAATACTGAGTCAGACGCCCAACTGACTAAACCACCTAGAGGCCACTCCACTAATTTTTTAAAAGTAGCATAGTTTAAAAAATATTTATTTATTATTTTTGAGAGAGAGAGGGAGAGAGGGAGTGTGAGCAGGGGAGGGCTAGAGAGAGAGGGAGACATGGAATCTGAAACAGGCTATGAGCTGTCAGCACAAAACCCGATGTAAGGCTTGAACCTGGCTGTTATAAGATCATGACCTGAGCAAAAGTCAGACACTTAACTGACTAAGCCACTCAGGTGCTCCTAATTTTAATTTTAGTTTCCCTTCCCTGCTATTTAAGGGAATAGCTGGTAGCAATTTACTGGAGAATTCCTCAGAGTCTTGTCAATCTTCAGAAGGGCTCGCATGGAGGCCCTTGTCTGAGGGTAGATATGGAGGTGTCTGTCCATAAGGTCACTACACTGTCAGGCTCGTGTTTATGATCTTGTAGTCTTTTCAGAGGGGAAGGCAATTCAGACAGGGAACTACTAGGGTGCAAATACTTGAGTGAAAAAGGATAGAGTGGAGGAGGGGGCGTCATGCCAATCTTCCAGTCTTTTGTCTTAGGTACCTCTTATGTCCTTCATTTGTCATTAGCCTTTTGCAGTGAATCTTTCAATGACATTATTTTCAAATCTTCAAATGAAAACTTCTGGAAGCTTCATGCCAATTAAAATAGTCCAGCACTGCCATGGCCATGAACAGCGTAGGGGAGGCCTGCATGGACATGAAGCGCCCATATGACCAGTGCTCTAATCGCTGGTTTGCGGAGAGGTTCCTCAAGGGCAATGTGTCCAGGGCCCTGGGCACTGACCTCTTCTAGTGCTGCCAGCAATGTGTTCAGAAAGCAATAACAGAGAAGGAGATTCTCACTGAAGGGCTAGAATTCATAGACCATGGCAAAGAAGAGCGTGCAAGCTCTTCTTGACCTTGACAGTCACCTTGAAAATGGACTCCTTGAATCAGGAAGTAGAGGACACTGGATTTCATCAGTTAAGGCTGTAAAAACAGCCATCAATTTGATGAGGAGTTTAGAAGGGAGGAGTTCTCTTTCCTCCTGGACTTCCTCTCCCTTGTAAGAGGATGAACCACCACTCTTGGCTTTCAGATGACTTCTCACTTACTCTGGCATCTTGCGGGAACTCCATGTGCTAAACCTGAATGAGTTCCTGGGATTATGGTTGCAGTACATGGTCTGGGATCAGTTTTAAATGTCCTTTGTATGTAAACACTGATAAATTTGTCACGATGATCAAGTCACGATGACATCTTGAGTTTTGTCACGAAGGACATGAGGAACCTTGTACTGGAGCTATTACTCATGGAAGCAATAGGATCAGCTCCCTCTCTCCTCTCTGGGAGCTCATGCTCTGAAATGGGATCCCAGCGGGAGTTTTAAGCAGTGCATGGGAGCACGGTTTTATTTGTACCTAATAACTGTTAAGATGGCTGGTGGACTGGGTGAGCCAAGAGGAAGACCGCTGTAAGAGTTCCTCGCCTTAAGAAGAGGCATCAGCTTTCAGGTTAAGATGTGAAAGCTTGAAGAATGTTCCAGTAAAAACCATTTCAGAGCTCACAGCATAGTTGAGGAGGTGAGATCCTTGGAGGAACATCCTACATTGCAAAGTTGCCAGCTTTCCAGCCGAGCTGTTGAATTAAGCCAACCTGCATGATCATAAAACTGCCCAAATGCCACACGTGGTTAAGTGGCAGAAGAGTTTGCTTTATTTGCCTTGTAATGACTGTAGTTATGAAGATGGAATAAACTGTAACATCTCATTTTAAATAAATCAATTAATAAAACAAAAATAAGTAGCTTATTCTGTTTGAGTTGGAAAACCTTACTTTCAACTGCACTCCTTTATTTTCTTCTTTTTTAAATGTTTATTTGAGAGAGAGAGAGTGAGCTGGAGTGGGGAGGGGGCAGAGAGAAGTAGACACAGAATCGGAAGCAGCTTCCAGGCTCTGGCTGTCAGCATGGAGCCTGACTCGGGGCTTGAACCCAAGAGCCATGAAATCATGACCTGATCTGTAGTCTGGTGCTTAACTGATGGAGCCACCCAGGTGCCCCGCAAGTCACTTTTTAAATGAATGATCTTGTCTAATTAGAATGTTTCCCGGAAAGCTGTGGTCATTCTCGGGTGTCTTAGTAAGATTTTTACAGATGTCTACAGCTTCCAGGACCATGATTCTCAGACAGCAAATAAACAGATATGCAGGAAGGTGACATGCTCTATTCTTTGAAAACTGAGGATCCCAGTTCGTTAGCCAAGGCGTGGGTCTCTTGGAGCCAAATTAATAACTGAGAGGGATGTGCCACTGCGTTGAGGACTGTGTCGTGTTTTATAGTGCACATCAGTGCTTGGGAATTTTCTCGGGTTGGCAGATGACCTAGTGTTGGTCTAACCTATTCCATGACCAGCTAACATGGGAACCTTAGATTTGGGTGGTCATTGCTTTAATGCTTGTAAGTCCTTGACCCATGCCTAGTAATTTTGTGGCTTTGGCTTCAAAGATTCTCATTAGCAATAGACCTAATATCCCTTTTACAAGATTATCCCCCCACTATCACCCCCTGAGAATATTTTCTTATAGTGGCAGACACTCAAATGGATTTTTTTTTTAAGATTTTATTTTTAAGTAATCTCTACACTCAACACAGGGCTCAAACTTACAACCCTAAGATCAAGAGTCACATGTTCTGCCAACTGAGCCAGTCAGGTGCCCCTCAAATGCATTTTAATGGTCTGCTTGTGTCTTCTTAGATTTTGATGTGATGTCAGTCAGAAAAGTCCAAATTTCTTATCTTCATGTATTTCCTAAAGTCCTCCAGCTCTTTATGCTTTGGGCTTGTCTTGAGGACTTGTGAGTCCCCCTAATGGCTGCCATCATGCTTTCCTTTGATTGAGGAAGACCCACTATTTTCCCTTGTTGAAATAATCCTCCCTAATTCAACCAGACTTGCTGTTGCAGGCTGCCCGAGCACCGTCCCTGAAACCTATCAGTACCTCTGAAAGACATGTCCCTTGGAGATGAAGTGGGCTCCAGGCCCAAATGTTGGGGCTCTCCAGGTCTCACCATGAAAAATCCAGTGTCTCACACCCTGATTTTCCTCCTGGAAGGAGTAGAACAAACACACTTGGAGAGCTCAGCATATGAAACGGGCAGAGCTCAACTGGAAAGAAGTTTAGTGGAGTTCCAAGAAAGCAGCCAAAGAGGTAGGGAACAAAAATGGCTGTGCAGAGACCTTCACCAGCATCTAGGTGCCAACTCCAGAATCTTAGTAATGGTCTTGGGCTCCCATCCTCATTGCCAAAACTGCCAAATGACAAAACTAAAACCATTAAAAAAATTTTTTTTAATGTCTTTTATTTATTTTTGAGAGACAGAGAGAGACAGTGCTAGCAGGGAAAGGAAGGTCAGAGAGAGAGAGGGAGACACAGAATCTGAAGCAGGCTCCAGGCTCTGAGCTAGCTGTCAGCACAGAGCCGGACGTGAGGCTCAAACCCACGAACCGTGAGATCATGACCTAAGCTGAAGCTGGACGCTTAACCACTAAGCCACCCAGGTGCCCCAAAACTAAAACAGTTTAATAACAAGTTCAATGTCCTTTATTTCAGGGAAAACATCCCATGGGTTGGGGGAGTACAGTACCTCATGAGCAGTAGAACGCCCTTCCTGGGGGACTTTGGGGAACAGTGAGTTGTATAGAGCATTGGAAGAGGCAACTAGGAAATGTCCTGATCATCTTGAAGATTAGGAGTTTCCCTCTAAGGCCAGTAGGTCCTATTTTCTCGAATAAGGTCAGCTGGCCAAAGCTATGTGGAAAGATTGTGATTGGTGGATGTGAGGTTTCCCTGACAGGTGTTTCCTGTGAGTCCGGGCTGACTTTGGTTTAGATTTTGTGATGTGGGCCAGGCCACTGGCGAGGGTGGGGGGAGGGGGAGGCTTCCATTTTGTGAGTCTTGATACACAAATTAACCTGATTGGTTTCTAATGATATTTTTGAAGTATTGATGTCTGATCATTGGTGTCTTGTCCCTGGTCAAGAAATTCACCTAAAAAGCAGAAAAGGGCTAGAGGCAGGTTGGGGCAGAGCACTGAATGAGGCCAGTAGTGAAAGCCTGTGGCTGATGGGCTGAGGTCACTGAGGTTTCTGAAGATTACGGGATGAGAAGACGCCTGGCGGTGTTATTTCCTTGAGTATCACAGCTTGCTTCCTGTGAGGGCATTAGGGAACGAGGCCCCAGGAGAGGCCCCGAGAAGAGCATCTTCTGTTCTGCGGACGAAACGGTGGTGAGGATGGTGACAGAAAGCAAGAAAAGGAACCTAGCCTTCATTGGGTACGCATGATGCACGGGCCATTCTGCTAGTACTTAAATTTTCTTTGCTTTCCCAAAAGAACCTTGAGTTCAGGGGCTCTCAACCCAGGGCAACTCTGCCTGTGAGAGAACATTTGGCCAAGGCTAGAGACATTTTGCTTTTCACAACTAGGGTGTCCGTCCACTGGCATCTCGCGGGTAGAGGCCAGAGGTGCTCATAATTATTCTACAATGTCCAGGACGGGCCCTCCCGGTGAGAACTGCTTGCCTCAAAATACCAAAAGTACTGAGGCTGAGAAATCCTGCTTGAAGGGGAGGCCTGCCTACCTTCGTTTTGTTTTTTAAAGTTTATTTATTATTTTTGAGAGAGAGAGAAAGAGAGAGAGCAGGGGAGGGGCAAAGAGAGAGAGGGAGACACAGAATCAGAAGCGGGCTCCAGGCTCTGAGCTGTCAGCACTGAACCTGATGTGGGGCTCGGTCTCATGGACTGAGAGATCATGACCTGAGCTGAAGTCGGACGATTAACCGACTGAGCCCCCCAGGCGCCCCTGGTTACCTTGCATTTTCAAAGATGAGCAATCTGGGGTTCTGAGAGGCTCCCTAGCCCTCAAAACTAGACTTCTCTAGCTCCAAGTCCCGTGGGCCTTCACCTCGCCATAACGACAGGGACAGCAATGGGATAGACGACAACAAAGATAAAGAACCAGGGCACAGACTGGTGTTCACAAGGTCATCTGTGGAGGGAACAGGCAAAGAATGCACGTCCGAGGGGAATAAGGGAATGGGGATCGTCGTCCTGAGTCCACCCTGACACACCTCTTGGCTCCTGCTCAGCGACCCAGGGGTGAGTCAGGGATTGCGATAAAAAAGAAAATCAAATGATGATGGAGGCTCTCAGGCCGGTGTGGCTTCAGGAGTGCCTGGGCCTCCACATGGAACGAAAAGTGACAGAAGCCTGACTCCACATTCTGCTCCCCTCCTTTTCTAAAGACCTAGGAACAGATAGGAGGCTCTGAGCTGAGCTTGGGTGGCCATTCCCGTTTCTCCCAGAGGCTGAGTCCGGCTGTGTCCCAAAAGAAGAGGAAGAAGTTGTTTCCCAGTTGCTGAAATTTCTGTGAATTTGGAATTGGGCTGAGCCAGATCCCTTCTGGGAAGCTCCGAATCTTCTGGGAGGGAACAGTTGAGAGGAAAAAGGGGGGAAGGGGAGGGGCCTATGAAAGACAACATTTCTTTTCACTTCCTCTTTGGGACTTCAGAATTTGTCTGTCGTCCCTGGGTGGAATCGGCCAAGCCTCAAGACAAGTCTGTGACTGCCACGCCGGTGCTGCCAGAGCGACCGTGTGCCAGGAATTGATGCGGGTCCCTTCATCCCGCCCCCTCCCTGCTGCTGGTAGTGACCAGGCTGAGTGGGTGCCCTGCCGCCCTTTGGGCGACATGCTACTGTGGACAGCTCTGCTATTCTTGGGTGAGTCCGGGTCCCCAGAGGGACAGAGGCAGGTGCACTTCCCTACCTCAGCTGCTGCCACCCTCGTTGGGCAGAGGTTGGGCGGGGATGACAGGGAACATGGGAAGCATGGCAGGGCGATCACGGGGGTGAAGTCAGGCTGATGAAGATCAGACTCGAACAAGGCTGCTGGCCATGGCACATGAGAGCACTGGCAGTTTCAGTGCTTGTTTTTAGTGACTTTTGCCTGATGTCACTGGACAGCCAGGTCACCGGTGTTCTGCCACTCACTGCATCTGAAAAGTCTAGCGACCTAGATTTGGGTGACTATTGAGTGGCCAGGCTGTTTCCCTCCCTTAGAAATTTGTGGTTCACAGGGACCAACTCTTAGGTCAGAGCTAATGCTGTCTGAGACAGGAGGTCAGGAGGAAGCAGGAGTCACTCTCTGTGCCCCTGAATCCACTTCAGGCAGCAGAGGCCTCTTCTGTTATGTGTTCAGTTTCCTTGGGAAGAAGCACAAGAAGGTCCAGGTTATCCAGAGAACAGGGTCTCAGGAAACTCACAACCTGGGCAATTCTGGAATCATCAATCGTAGGACCAGAGAAATCATGCACGCCTCTTTGTACTGCAGACATACATGGAGACGGGTCCTGGCTCTGATCAGAGAGAAAGCCGGAGTCCAAGGCCGAGATGGAAGGCCACAGACTGATGGTGTCCGGTGGCAGGAAGTCTAGGGAGGCCAACTAGGGAGGCCCTATTGCCAGGATTGCCTCTCCAAGCTCAACCCCTAGAGTTTCCAGCCTCTGATACTCCTCGGGATGCCCCCAGAGGAAGGCACGCAGCCACGGTCAAGTGAGGTGCCCTGACTGGTAGTAAAATCTGGTCAACTCTGGGAGCCTCCGCCCTCAATGCTGAGTGACCCTGGGATAGGAAGTGGAGGTGAGAAAGAGAGAGCACGACCTCATGAGCAGGATAAAATGGACTGATGTAGGATAGCATGTACACGGAGCCCTGCACTCTCTCCTTTTTCACGTGGGGAAGCTCCGGCCCGGAGAGGGGATACGCTTCTCCATCTCTGCAGATGGTGCTACTGGTGTGCCAGTCACCGGGGCGAGACTTGATATTTTCTTCATGTGCCCTTTGGCTAAGTCATCAAATATTTGGTCCATTTTTCCCATTCTTATTTGGGCCACCGTATTTGGGTTTTCATCACTCGATAACTCAACTTTTATTTATTGAAAAAAATTTTTTTCTAATCTTTATTTTGAAGGGGGGAAGGGGGAGAGAGAGAGAGAGACACAGAATCTGAATCAGGCTCCAGGGCCTCAAGCTGTCAGCACAGAGCCCAGTGCGGGGCTCCAACTCACAGATCCTGAGATCCTGACCTGAGCTGAAGCCGGACACTTATTCAACTGCGCCACCCAGGTGTCCCATCAATACCTCAACTTTTAGAACAGCCTCTGACCCCATCTTGAATGTTTTTGTCTCCTCTACTCTGAATCCATGCCTTATGCTGATGCTGTGACATCTTCAAGTACAGGCACAGCTGAGTCATTGCATCAGAAATGCCTCCAGTGCCCTATTGCCTACTGAAAAAAGCCCCGATTCTGTCCTCAGCCATGTTCCCAGTGTCCCCAATGGATCTTCCTCTACAACTGCACAGTGCATACATTGCGTTTCCTGCTTTCTGCAGATTCCACAAACTGCCCTGTTGAATCATTAAATAAATGCTATGGACAGGCATATTCTAGGATTTGGAGATTTACCAATGAATAAGACAGACGGACTTCCTGACCTAAAGCACAAGGTCTTTGTCTCCCTTACAATGATTCTGTTGGGTGTGTGTTCCCTACCATTCATTGAGTGTGGAATGAACAAATGGCTGATGGATTCCCTCTACTCTTCTCATCTTTGTCTTGTGTCTCCTCCCTCCTTCCTCTTAGGCTCTACTTCATCTGCTGTCCTACTGCACCGTCCCTCTCGCCAATCCTACACTCTCTGGTTCTAGCTCTTACCTGTACGCCAACAGCTTCCAAACTTACCTCTCTTGTTTGTGTCAAGTGCAATGCGTGTTTCCACCTACTGGTTGGACACTGCCACATTGATATGCCAGCTCAGAAACAAGATATATTCCAACTCAACTTATCATCTTCCCCTTACAAATGTGCTCCTCCTTCTAACATTTATATCTGTGTGAACGTTAAGAAAACTTTTTCCTAGCCATCTGCTGACGTTACACCCACTCCCAGTTCTGCCTCTTAAATTTCTTTCGTGGGCATATGTTCCTCACTTCCCATTGTCAGTACAACTGTGCCTCCCCCTTATTTCCCACCTAGACTCATTCAATAAGTGGTTTCCAGAGCATTGGCAAATAAAATTGATATGGCTACTGTCCTCTTTGAGCTTCCATTCTCCTGGGAGATAGAAACAACAAATACGCAAACACATAGGCATAAATAGAAATTGGAAAGGGCCATGAAGATGTAAACAGGATACTCTGATAACAAAAATCTTTGTGGGGAAGAAGAGAGGGCAGCCTACTTAAATAGAATGATATGGAAAGTGTTTTCTGAGGAGGTGACCTTGAGCTGAGACTTTGAGCATAGCAAGGATCTAGGCATTAGAAGAGAAAAAGGAAGTAGGTCTAGAGAAGAGGGATCAGCATACACAAAAGCCCCAAGTGTGAAGACTCCAAGGAGGAGCTCGATGAGTCGATGAGTCTGGAGAGAGGGCCTCCAGATGCAACGGGAGAGGTGAGCAGGGCCCTCACCCTGTGTGGCCCCATGGAGATGCACACTTTATTTCAAGAACAAGGGAAGACCCTTGAAGGCTTGCAAGCAGGGGAGTGGTGTTATCTGACCTGATATTTTCTTTTATTATTATTATTTTTAATGTTTATTTGTTTTTGAAAGAGAAAGAGAGAGACAGAGTGCAAGCAGGGGAGGGGAAGAGAGAGAGAGGGAGACACAGAATCCAAAGCAGGCTCCAGGCTCTGAGCTGTCTGAACACAGCCCAACGTGGTGCTTGAACTCATAAACCATGAGATCATGACCTGAGATAAAGTTGGACACTTAACTGACTGAGCCACCCAGGTCCCCCTCTGATCTGATATTTTAAAAATAATTCTCCCCTCTCTGTGGGAAGTGGATTGTAGGGGGACATAGGAGAGAGGAGAAGAGGTAGGAGGTGGACAAAACTGCTGGTGACCTTAACCAGTATGGTGGCCATGGGCTTGGAGTGAAACTGATGAACTCAGGACCTAAGTCAGAAGCAGAATCAACAAGATTCACTGGTGTGTGTGTGTGGCCGGGGCAGGGAGGCGGGGGGAGGAGAATAAAGGTGACTTGCAGTTTTCAGGCTGATTAATGGGGTAGATGGTGAAGGTGTACACTTACATGGGGAAGAACGGGAGAGGAAGTTGTAGCAAACTGGCCAAAGACAGAGTCCAAATTGCAGAGAACGTATCAGTGAATGGAAGGAGTAGAAGTAAGGGTGGCCCATGTGGAAAAAACATTTGGAGAAATCTGGCTATGAAAGGGAGCAGAGAGGGGCGCCTGGGGGGCTCAGTTGGTTGAGCGTCTGACTTCGGCTCAAGTCATGATCTCACAGTCCGTGGGTTCGAGCCCCGCATCGGGCTCTGTGCTGACAGCTCAGAGCCTGGAACCTGCTTCAGATTCTGTGTCTCCTTCTCTCTCTCTGCTCCTCCCCTATTCATGCTCTATCTCTCAAAAATTAAATAAAAATTAAAAAAAAAAAAAGAAAGGGAGCAGAGAAATGATTTGGGAGTTATATATGGGATCCAGCCAGAAGCTTTTTGTTTTTTAATGAAAGATCCTGAAATATATTTATGTTGGTGGGCAAGACCCAGCTGAGAAGGAGAAATTGATGACGCAGAAGAGGACGGAAATAACAGAGAGAGAGGGAAGCCCTTGCAGGGTGCCAGGCATGGCGATGCAGTCTAGAGACGGATCGTGGAGAGAAGCAGGGAAACTTTGCCCAGTAAACAGCGAGAAAGGAAGTTGGACAGAGGTATAGACAGGTCAGACATCTGAGCTGGGGGAAGGTAGGAGATTTCATTACAGCTTTTGTTTTCTGTGAAGTACAGAGGAGGCATTTAAGAGAGAAGAGCTCGGAGGCAGAGAGCAGAAGAGTTTTGGGGGCGAGACAAGATGAGGAGCAGAGCAAATCTACTAGAAAAAATTGTCAGAGGGGTGCCTGGGTGGCTCAGCCTGCTTCAGATTCTGTATCTCCCTCTCTCCCTGCCCCTCCTCTGCTCATGCTCTGTCTCTCTCTCAAAAATAAATACACATTAAAAAATAAAATTTTAAAAATCATCAGAAGGGCAGTTCAATGTCCTTTTGAATATGGTGACTGCAAATGTGTACAAACGTCCATCTGCCGGCTTGTGTGGTAATTTTAGTAACGCACGGCTGAACCGGTTAAGACACGGGCAACAGAGCTGGATTTAACAGAGGGAAAGGGGGTTTGCATGGAGGGCATTTTTGTTTGTTTGTTTGAAGGGATTCTTTGTAATGATGAATCATCAAACCTAAACTCTGGGCTGATCTTTGCTTTCTCTCTTGCAGGTCCAGTTGTCGGGACACCTGGTAAGTGCTCCACCCACATCCTCTTCCTCCCCCAGCTACCTTCTTTCCCCACCCCCAGCTCCCCATCTGGGGGCCCCTGAATGCACCAGGAACCCGGTACCGCGGCAGAGCCTAGAAAGAGTAAGGGCGCCCAGAAGACGCCCCGCCCCCTCTCCGTGTCTCCTTTTTCTTTCCCCTCCTCCCAGAGAAGCAGGGGACAGGCAGCTTTGGGGCAAGGTGGCTCGAGCCTTCTGGTTCTCTGATGATGAGCTGTCTGTCACAGAGATTGTCACAGAACACAACTCGTCCTCTCTCGCACCTTCCTCTCTCCAAGTAAAATACAAAACCTGACAATTTTATTTATTTATTTTAAGTTTTTAACTTATTTTTGATACAGAGAGAGACAGAGCATGAGAGGGGGGAGGGGCAGAGAGAGAAGGAGACACAGAACCGGAAGCAGGCTCCAGGCTCTGAGCTAGCTGTCAGCACAGAGCCTGAGGCGGGGCTGGAACCCACGAACGTGAGATCTGACCTGAGCCAAAGTCGGCCGCTTAACCAACTGAGCCACTCAGGCGCCCCAAGCCTGATAATTTTAGTTTCCGCCGCCCTCAAATCCCATCAGCTGCCTGCGTCGTGTCCAAGTGTTGATTAACACTCCACTTGGCGTGTATCTGGCCTGGCTCCCCGGTCGGATATAGGACAGACCCCTGCTGCCGCTGGGTGAACTGGACTCTGCTGGGCGCATCCTTCTCTCCCTCCTCCCACCAAGCTCCCCACGTCCCAGGCCCAGGGAGGAGGGTGAGGTTCTCCCTGGGACACTGAACCCACGGATTCCTGGACTGCCCCCCCCCCCACCGCCCCCAGCCTTTCTCTCTCTTTCATTATCCTCTTGAGGGCCCAGAACCTCCTGTGGCTTGTGAGGATAGGTCTATTATAAGGGATAAAGATCAACCTCAGGTCCGAACCGAAAGCAGATGTCTGCCTCACGCCTGACACTTCCAGCAGGTGCCCCCATGTGTCCCCATCCGGCTCTGCAGAGGGTTCATCCAGTGTCCAAGTGCCTCAGTTTACAGGGGAGGAAAGTGAGTTCCAAAAGGGCATGTATGTGTAGTGTGTGTGTGTGTGTGTGTGTGTGTGTGTGTGTGTGTGAGAGAGAGAGGGGGGGGGAAGGAAGAGAGAGAGGGAGGAAAGAAAGAAAGAAAGGGAGAAAGAAAAAAAGAGAAAGCAAGAAAGAAAAGTAAAAGAAAGAAAGAAGGAAAGGAAGAAGAGAGAGAGGAAAGAGAAAGAAAGAGAGAGAAGGAGGAGCGCCTGGGTGGCTCAGTTGGTTAAGCGTCTGGCTTTGGCCCAGGTCATGATCTTACGGTTCGTGGGTTCGAGCCCCGCGTCAGGCTCTATGCTGACAGCCAGCTCAGAGCCTGGAGCCTGCTTCAGATCCTGTATCTCCCTCTCTCTCTCTCTGACCCTCCCCTGATCGCACTGTCTCTGTCTCTCATATATAAATAAAAAACATTAAAAATTTAAAAAAAGAGAGAGAGAGAAGGAAAAAGAAAGAAAGAAGAGAGAGAAAGAAAGACAGAAAGACCCACTTCGGATGACCCCTGGTGAGATACACATACATTTCTAGAATGTTCTCCTTGCCCCTTCTCCCTCTCTCCTACCTCTTGCCTCTTGCTCTCTCTCTCTGAAGAACGGCGACGCTCTGGGGGGGACCTGGCTTCCCAGGGGCCCCTGTGTGGGATGTGCGAGCACAGGGAGCTGCCTCCATTGTCAGCACAGCTCTGGGTCAGGGTCTGCGCTCGGTGCCCGCCAGCAGGACCCCAGGTGCTTGCCATTCCCACTCGGGGCCTGCTTGGGCCCTTGGGGTCCCCTTTCCTCATGCTTCCCCTTCTCTCTGACCCTGAGCAGATCTTCCGAAGGCTGTGGTGACCCTTGAGCCACCATGGATCCAAGTGCTCCGGGGAGACAACGTGACTCTGAAGTGCCAGGGGGCCCACCCCGCCGGGGACGCCTCCACCCGCTGGTTCCACAATGGGAGCGCCATCCCCGAGCAGGGCCTGCCCAGCTACAGCTTCAATGCCAGCCATGAGGACGGAGGCCAGTACACCTGCCAGACAGACCAGACCAGCCTCAGCGACCCCGTGTTTCTGGATGTGTTTTCCGGTCAGTGGAGGAGGGCCCGGGGATGGTCTGGGAGGACCAAGGGACACAGACTGGGCTCACAGAGGATTTGAGGGTAGCAGAGGGGCCGGTTTACCGGGAAGCGTTACTGCGAGTCGTTTGAAGTTGTTTTCCTCCACTTGTTTCCCTTTGTCCCCCCATTCCCCCCCCCCATTTGCGCAGCGTGTGTGGTGGGTGCATGTTCCTAAGAGATTCCTCTGAGTACGTTCAGTTGTGTTGGCTCAGTCCTGATTGAGCAAGAGCCAGGACAAGGTTACCAACTAGCCACCGGGGTAGGAGAGAAGCAGAAGGAAGTTCTGACTGCGTCAGAACCCGTTTTTGTAGTAGTGGTGACACACTGCCCGGCCACAACGGAGCCCTTCGCCTGAACCTTACCAGCCCCGTAAACACAGCGATCAGTCTGCCTTTGGGTCCGTTTCTGAATCTGGCCCTGGAGGTAACAATGCCTCCATCCCCAAGTCCTGGGGGAATCAGTGTTTCCCTGCCCACCCCCTCCCCCACCCTCCAGGAAACTTGACCTGAAAATTCTGTTGGTTTTTTCTTAATGTTTATTTTTATGAGACAGAGAGATAGAACGTGAGGAGGGGAGGGGCAGAAAGAGAGGGAGACACAGAATTGGAAGCAGGGTCCAGGCTCTGAGCTGTCAGTACAGAGCCTGACCTGGGGCTCGAACTCAGGAGCCGCAAGATCATGACCCGAGGCAAAGTTGGCCACTTAACCGACTGAGCCACCCAGGTACCCCTGAAAATTCTGTTTTACTGTTGTTGCATTTCCAGCCCCTGACAAGGGACAGGGCTTGAACAATGTTTGCTGAGCAGACGATTCTACAAAGCTCCCGGCAGAAAGGCGTTTCTCCATAAAGAAAAGCCACCAGGCAGTTAGTTAGGATGCCTGCTGTCATTGTTACTCTTCGTGTGGTCCCTCTGCCTCACCTGATTCCCAAAATTTTCTCAAAAACACAAGGCCCGCTGCCCGCCCCACCGCAGCCCCTACTCTCAGCTCAGCGGGAAGTGACAGGCTTAGAGGGAAGCTACTGAGGACTGGCAGGCCCTTGACTTGTGTGTCGCTGTCCCTCTTGGAAGGGAAGGAGGTGAGGGCATGCCCCCCCCCCCCCCGGACTGCGTGTGCCTCCGCTAGTCATTGGAGCAAGGAGGGGACGTGTGCGCGCCGCGATCCTCTGCCAGATTGCGAGGACTTTTGTTCCCAGATCGCCGGGAAGGCGCTTTGATTACCCGGAGAACGTACGGGTGCCGGGAACAGGAAACTGGGGCCCATCTCAAGACCTCCCCAAGATCAATGTGCTCCAGGAGACCTGAGGTTGCCCCCTTGCAAACCAGCCCGACGCGGACACTCCCCATGACCAGGCCATGATCTGCTGCCAGCACAGACTATGCAGGGAAGGCACAGAGCCATCCCGATGACGTACCCCTCCGCGATGGGGGTCCGCCCACACAGGGACGAGGTGTGCGCGTGTCACTGCACTGCCACGTGACAGCCGGCATTTTCTCTGGGTTCTATTTTATTATTATTATTGTTTAAGTTTATTTATTTATTTAGAGAAACAGAGCACTCCAGCAGGAGAGGGGCAGAGATGGAGGAGGAGGGGAGAGAATCCCAAGCAGGATCTGAGCTGTCAGCGCAGAGCTCGACTTGGGGCTCGATCCCACAAACCGCGAGATCATGACCTGAGCTGGATGCTCACCGGAGGAGCCACCCAGGCGCCCCTTTACTTTAGTTTTTAAAAGCTTTAGAGTCTCAGCATTCCTGCCTTGGCGAGTCCTATCTTATGAGAGAGGCAGTCCGGGGACGCGGGCCTCACCCTGGAGTGCGGCGTCCAGCCAGGGTCTCAGTTCTCCGAGAGGAAGAATCTGTAGAAGGGAAGGGCGAGGACATGGGTGGAATGAGTCTCCCCGACAGGAGAGGTGGCCTCTCTAGCCTGTGGGACCCGAGTCACAAGGTCTGGTGCCACCCTCTGTGCCCCTGTTTCCCATTGTAGCTGGCGCTTCCTTTTCTTTTTGTTGTTGCTCAGCCCCTGGGTAGTGAGCCTCTGAGCATTCTCCTGCATCCGTGGCAGGGTCACCGGCCAGTGTAGACCTGGGGTTGGCCTTGCTCTGGTCTGCAGCAGGAAGTGCGGGCTGCACACGCCAGGCTGTTGCCACTATTCCCGCCCCAACCCGCCCCCAACCTCCTCTGCCGCCTTCTATTTCTGCTCTGTCTTTCACCTGTCTTTCCAATTCCAGCCCCGCTCTGAACTCAGGCTTTAAGGAAAAGGAGTGAGATGCCTGGGTGGCTCAGTTGGTTGAGCATCCAACTTTGGCTCAGGTCATGATCTCACGGTTCATGGGTTCTAGCCTTGCGTCAGGCTCTGTGCTGACAGCTCAGAGCCTGGAGCCTGCTTTGGATTCTGTGTTTCCCTTTCTCTCTGCCCCTCCTCTGCTAGTACTCTCTCTCTCTTGCTCTCGCTCTCAAAAATAAACTTAAAAAAAAAAAAAGAAAAGGAGTATGTGGGCTGAGGTCAGGAGTACAAATATCCCTCTCAGACTCTATGCCCTGCACAACACAATTACTAAGTATTTTTCCTTCCTTGGTAAAAAGATGGAAATTGGGAGAGAAGAGGTACGCGGCAGGCTAATGACCTGCCCATGACTCTGCTGCCTTCAGACAACGACCCCGATGAAGTAAAACTCCACGGTTACCAACGTACCTCAAATGCACTAACACCGCTTGTCCATGACTTCTGCTCACCGGAGAGACCTATGTCATCTCCTAGGTCAAACTGGATCTCTCCCGTCCCTTCCCCAAGGACGGGACTGCACCCTGGGATCTCTCTCTCTCTCTTTTTCTTTTTCTTTTTTTAATGTTTATATATTTTTGAGAGAGAGATAGAGACAGAGACAGAGAGAGACAGAGTGTGACCAGGAGAGGGGCAGAGAGAGAGAGAGAGAGAGGGAGACCCAGAATCCGAAGCAGGTTCCAAGCTCTGAGCTGTCAGCACAAAGCCCGACACAGGGCTCGAACCCACGAATGTGAGATCATGACCTGAGCTGAAGTTGGAAACCCAACTGACTGAGCCACCCAGGCGCCCCATGAATCTGGATGCTAAATCAGTCAATTAAGGCACCCAGGCACAGGCAACCCCACTTTTTTGGGTGTATCCTTCTTGCAAGGGCCTACTGGGCAGGACAGGAGAGAGAAGACAGGCATATCCTGAACACCTACTATGTGTCAGGAACTACTGTAGATACGTGGTGTTCTCTTACCCATATTCATGGCTGAGGAATCCAGGGCCCAGAAGGGGCCCAAGAGTGCCACGCTCCCAGATGGCGGAGCCAGCTGCGGAGACCCGAGGCCACTGGATTCCCCACTCAACCCTTCCCTCCACGCACCGCGTCCCACCAGTAAGGACAGTGCAGGCCTCAGAGTTGAGTCAACACCCCCTGGGCCTTGTGTCTTCCAGAATGGCTGGTGCTCCAGACCTCTCGCCTGGTGTTCCAGGAGGGAGAGCCCATCGTCCTCAGGTGTCATGGTTGGAGGAGCTGGCGTGTGTACAAGATCACGTTCTTCCAGAATGGAAAATCCAAGCAGTTTTCCTCCACGAATTCCACCTTCTCCATCCCGCGGGCGAACCTCAGCCACAGTGGCAAGTACCACTGCACAGGGCTGATAGGGCAAAAGCTGCAGACGTCACTGCCCGTGGCCATCACCGTGCAAGGTGGGAGCTCCGGCGGGGTGGGGAGGGGCCTGGGGGGTGGACAGTCACGGCTGAGGTCCTCCGGGCCTACTTGGAGACTGAGAAACACCCCAGCCGAAACCGCTGAGCCCTGATGCAAAGAGGGGAGGAAAGGGGGGCTTGATAAATATTGGCCAAGGGGCCCAAGTAGGCACTAGGGTTCGGAGCCCTCAGCCTCAGGTCCCAGGTAAAAGGCTGTGTGCTGCTCAACACGCAGGCCCCATACCAAGGACAGCAATGGCTCAGGGCTCCCTCGTTGGCGAGGGACATCCTTGAGCTCCTGGACATCCCTGAGAACAGAGGGTTTCCAGTTTCTTCTTAGTTCTCACGTTATGCCCAAGGCAGGGCACCTCCCAGTTCAAGGCCTTGCTGGATCCAGGGGTGGTGCCTTCCATCAGGGGAGGCTTCAGGTCCCCCTCCCTCCTCTCTCTGAGGGCTGACGGGAGCCCTTCCCGCGGCCCCCACACTGGCCATCGGGTGCCTTTATTAGGCACCTGGTGTGGGGGAGGCACGAGTGCAGCCCAGGGACCCCCTGCAGGGGAGGCTGGGCAGGAAGTGAGTATAGCACCCCCGCGGGGCGGGGCACCACGCAGCTCCTGGGCAGAAGCGCCATGGGAGTGGACCGCCTGTCCTGAGCTCTGTTTTCCCCAGGGTCCCGTTGGAGCGACTCCTCGGTGACGGCGATGATCGTGGCTGTGGTCGTCGGCACCGCTGCCCTGGCCACCCTCGCTGCCGTCGCGGCCTGGTGCCGCCGCAAGCAAAAGCAGATTTCAGGTTCGTGGCTTCTCTCGGTTTCTCTTGTTATCAGTTCCTAGTTGGCCAGGGCCCTAACCCCGGACATTGCCAGAACCCTTCTCTTGGGGCTAAGAGGATCCTTATGATTCATAGTCCCATGGTTTTAACGTTTTTTGTTTTAAGTTTATTTATTTTGAGAGAGAAAGGGAGGGGCAGAAAGGGAGACAGAGAGAGAAAGGATCTCAAGCAGGCTCCTTGCTGTCAGTGCAGAGCCCGATGCGGAGCCCGATCCCATGAACCGTGAGATCATGATGTGCGCCGAAATCAAGAGTCTGAGCCACCCAGGTGCCCTGTGTTTCATTCATTCATTCATTCATTCATTCAACAAGGTTTGGACAAACTTGCTCATGTGCGCTGCTTGCGCTGTGGGTGGTCAGTCCGGTGTCTGCTCTCAAGGAGCTGACAGCAGTGGGGACAACAGACTACAAGCAAATCGTTATAACTGGATGGGATGGCAGCAGTGACAGAGAGGTGCCAGGGCTCTGGGTACAGAGGACACGAGAGCCCACACGACGCGGCCCGCGGGGAGCCATCAGGGAAGCTTTGGCGGGAGGCGGTGGCATGTGCGGTGACCCAAGCAAACGAGGTGGGGCCAGACCACCCGAGTTTACATCTCCGCTCCACCGCTGCCCTGCTGTGGGACCTTGGGTGGGTTATTCAACATCTCTGCGCCTCGGTTTCTTCATCCGGAAAACGAGGACACTGATCGAACCTACCTCGTAGGATCCTAGGAGGATGAATGGGGCTGAGCTCTTACGACAGTGCTCGGTCCAGAGCGATCACACGCGAGTGAGATTGTTATCCTGTGGAGGAGGCCATGTTTGACGGGGAGCAGTTAGCCGGGCAAAGTGGGCGGGAAGAGCCTTCCAGACACGGAGACCAGGAGCACCGCAGCCGCAGCCGGGATGGGGTTGGGGGCGGAGCGAGGAGGGCGCTGGAGGCCGTGGGAGGCGTGGAGGCGGTCAGCTGCAAGGCCCAACGGAAGGAGACATGAGTCAGGCTGACAAGTGGACAGAGGCTGGGTCACGCAGACCGCAGAGGCCACATTAAAGAAGGAGACTGTGCTCCGAAGCGGGCGGCAAGACCACAGGAGGGAAGTAACCAGACCTCCTCGCTCACTTCCCCTCAGCGCCTAGCACAGTTCGCCCCGCAGCCGGACACTCGCTAGGCTTCCGTTCACTGAACGTTCTGGGCTCCTGGAGACCAGTTCCTTCCCGCTTAGCGCTGACCAGAGGGGCTGAGAGAGGAGGGCAGGTGCGCTGAGATCTGATAAGCAGATGGTCACAGTTCATCCCGGGGAGCGGCTCGCTTGCCTCGGAGGAAGTCTAAAGACAGCCAGGGGAAGGAGGGGGAAATGACTGGCGGCCTGTGAGAGGAGGAAAGACCGCTACTCACACCCCACAAAGCACTTTGCAGCCGGCCCATTGCCACCACCTCAGTTACTGATGATAAGCAAATACGGAGATGCGGAGAGGAGACACTGAGTGGGAGAAAGTAACGCTTTTTAAAAGGCAGAACGAGCCTGAGAAAGATGTGCAGTCCCAGGAGACTCCACGGTTGACCCAACGGACTCCTGTCTCTCTGGACCAGCCCTTTTATATATAGGCAGGGCCGGGCTGGAGGGCGAGCGAGTGGGGAGGAGGGGAGGCATCTCAGTGGGGGAGGGGTCCGTGTTGCTTCTAATCCCATCCTGCCCTGGGTCCTTGCCCGAGGACTCAGGCCCCTCAATCCTACTAACCTCCTATGTGCACCCCCCTCCCCCATAGCTCCCCTAGGATACCCTGAGCACAGGGAAATGGGAGAGACCCTCCCAGAGGAGCCAGGTGAGTGCAGCTCCCCGCCTGGGGACCTGAGGGGGCTTGAGAGGCCCTGCCTGGGGCTGCCTGGCGGATTGGAGCTTGTGTGAGTTCCGCCTGGGGCGCAGGAGAGGGAGGGGGTGGTGGGAGGGGGGACAGGGCTCAAATCGCTTGGTCAGTTCTGAGACTAACTCCTGGGCCTCCAGAGGACCCCGCTGGGGATGAGGGGAAGCAGACCACCTGTCCCGGATAGAGGGGGGAGGCCTGTGTCCGAATTTTGGAGCCACGAACGCCGGGAACATTTCCAGAGCAGGAAATCTGAGAGATCTGGGTCCTTCTGTGGGGTCTGGCCCAGCAGGCACGGGTCGGAGGTCGGAAGCGGTAAGACCAAGACAGACAGGATTGATAGGAAAGGACAGGGTTACTCTCAGGACATGCTGAGGAGTCTGTCTCTGGGAGTGACGGGGTATGGGTGGGGCACCAGGAGATCTGGGCTAGAGAAAGTTCTAGAAGACAGGGCACATTCATCAGTGGGCTTCACTTATGGGCAAAGCTTGGTTCTGATGCCCACTTGTGTAGGTTTATTAAACATGGGCCTGGCCCTGGCTCCTTCCCCATGATCAGGTAGAATCTCGAATGTTCCCCATCATGGGGGTGCAGTCACCTCCCTGAGGAGAGGAGTGGATTGGCCCGGATGACCTCGAAGGCCTTCCAAGGCTTATATTCTGAGAGTCAGCGACCATACAACTCCCCCAGCCCAGGTGGAAACAGGCCACCTCCTGACCGTAGTTGAGTAGGGGACATGAGGGAACCTGGGACATTCTCGAGGGGCTCCTGGTGCAGCAAGAGAACAGCAGGCCCTCGAGGACTCTGGGTCAGAGAGCAGGAGTGTGACTCAGAAAAGAACCAACAGATTTCGAGAGCTTGAGCAAAATGGCAGGACAAATGCTTTGAGCTTGGAGCAAGGCCCTTGCGCTCTGGGCCACGTCACACGGGGACGCGGGCCTGAGCCCACCCGCACCAGGCCGAGGCAGGTCTAGGAAGAAGCCCCAACACAACTGGGACAGCCCCCTGGAAGTTCGGCTGGGTCCACACTGCTGTCAGTATATCCCACAAGGATCTCTTTCACAGCTGGCCACTGGTGCTGGTGGTTTCCCATCAGCTAGCGCGGTTGCTGGGATTGTTGAGAAATATATTGGAAGGAGCAATCTGGGAGGTGGTGTGTTCCAGAATTTGGAGCATGGCGAACAGACACCCTTTGTATTCAGAGGGTGAGTGGAGACACTGACTGCATTGTCCCAGCCCCTTCCTGAGGAATGCTGCCTCTAAGATAGAGGCTACTTTCCACACTGACCAAGTGAGCTTTTTGGCAAAAAAAGTGTGGGAATTGGGTGTGTGTTAGCGATCTAGCAGGGGGCGTACTGGCCTGTTTTGCTTGCTTCCCTCTTTCCCTCCCTCACTTTCACCGTTGCGCTTTCTTTCCTTTTAACGGCACAGTCTTCTGAGAGTTCTCGCCAAGATGCAGGGCATCCGACCAACGCCCAAATGCCCCCCCCCCCCCAGTCTCCTGGGGTTGGCAAAAATCTGGACTTGACTTACTGTGACACTGAACCGCCCCCGGCTCTCTCCCAGTTCTCAGATCCTCCAAGCTGGCAGGCTTGCTTCTAGAAAAAGTCAGCAATTCTCTGCGCAGACTGCCTCCCGCCGCCAGTGCAGCCAGCGGGGGAGTCTGGGTGGTGAACAAAGCTCTTGGTCCACAGGTCTTTCGGGCAGGTCTGGTTCGGGCTTTGGTTTTGCAGCCTTTGCAGCGGTGTGGTTGGGCCCCCTGCCCCCCCTCGCAGTGCCCTGGCTGATCTCTGTTCTTGTTGCCTGCAGCCCATCTCACCGACGCTGAAGACGCCACCAAAACCGAGGTGAGCCATCCAGCCATCTCCTTCTCCCCCCTGTTCTGGGGCCTCCCTCCCCGTGACGGCTCCTTTCCGCTCTCTCTAGGCCGAGAATGCCATCACCTATTCCCTTCTCTTGCACCCGGAAGCCACAGAGGAAGAAGCAGAGGACCCGGATTACCAGAACCACCTTTAATCTCCGTCGTCTTGCCTGAGACCTGGGGAAGAGGATCGGAGGGACCAGGGTGCCTGGCCTGGGCTCCCCTTAGGGAGGACAAGAGCCTGCTGCAGTTCCAAAGAAGGAAGACTCTTCCAGAGTGACCTGTGTGAACTCTGACACTCCCTGTCCTGAAAGTCACAGACAATACAGCCCCAGATGACTGACCGTACTGATTCCTTCTATCTCCCTTCCTCTCACCGTCAAGACTCTGCCGCACACATTCACAGAGCAGATAAAAATTACATTTAGTAAGAGATTGTAGCAACATGGGAAATATTTATGTCACAGGCTACATGAGGAAAATTGTGGAAGTAAGTACGATGTCAGAAATGATGAAAGAGATGACAAATGTTTGTTTCAGGGTGGTGGAATTAATTATTGGTGCTTTCCATTTTCCTTCTTGATTTTTCTGTACAGATCGTGTATTCCTTTTATAATAAAATACTCTAAAAATAGCATTCCTTTGGCCTTTTAAAGGCCATATTGTTTTGAGTGTAGACTGATCTATTTCTTTTCAGCAATAAAAACCTTGGGAAGGTAGTGATAGGTAGGAGGTGGAAGAAAGGGAAGATTTGGGGTGTGGGGCGAGTGTCCCTCTTAAAACTGACTACCCTTCTCCCAGCAAATCTGTCTTCTGGTTTCCACGTCTTCTTCCTTTTCCTCCCAGGGCAAAGAAAACAATCACTTTGTTTTGCAAACCTTGTTCTCAGGAAGCCAAGCTTCAGATGAGTCCTCAGGGCAGATTGCTGACTCTTCCACCGGATGTTCTCCTCTATTTACTATCTCGATGTGACCTTCTTAGAGAAGCGATCTCGTCAGGTTAGGAGACTGACAGCTGAGGGTTTGGTGGATGCCCTTGAGCGGCCTCATTTTCCCGGGACGCTAACATAGCCTCCTTGAACAGCATCCTTGTGCTCGGGATTTAGCAGCTCCCTTTTCTTTATAATTTCCATACCTTTGTATGATACATTTTACGGTCTCACAATCAGATCTCACACTCAGTGTTATAAGGAATAGTAATGCAATTACTAGGTTATCAAGGGCTTATTTTCTGCCAAAGTAGGTGCTTTAGAATTCGAGAGTTTCAGAGTAATAGCCATTCAGATTTCTGCTTCCTATTCACATTTCTTCCTCCTGTTCACACGCTCTTGCTCTTTTTTATGGGAATAATGTATATCTATTTATAAATTTCACAGTAGCAACTTATTTCCAAAAGGAAATTTTGGAAATTTCTATGTAACTTATTTTAGTTCACTACTATTCTTTTTATAAAATTAAAATACAGATAAGCAAGAGAGATCACCTGTACACCTACTACCCAGAAATAGTCAATGCCAACATTTAAAGGGTGCCAATCCACGTTCCCGTCTGGGGCAATAGTATATGTATTTAAAAAAAATTGGATCACATCATATTTTCACATATTTTCATAAATACACGTGGGCAGAAATTCATGCTCCCTGTAAGCACATAGCTCACGTAATACAGGAATATCTAAAGTAAAAGCAAATTCTCCCGTACACGACCCCCCATCCTGTTCCCTTTTCTATGGGTAACTGCTACGGAACACGTGGTGTGTATTTCTGAGTTTTTTGGTATGTATCTGACACATATTTACAGTTTTTTAAAGACCATAGATGGGACCATATTTTACATACACTTGCGCAGTTGGTTGACAGTGTATTTTGATTGACAGTATATTATGGAGTTGTTTCCATGGAACTTTTTTCTTTTTGAGGATGATATGGTGTTCCGCAGTGTACCGACACTTTAAATGTTACCAATTTTTCATTGTTACACACAATGCTGCAATAAACCAATAGATTTTGGGGTGATATTTTTGAGTGCACGTGTGACTATTTCTGAAAGATAATGTCCTAGATGTGGCATCATTGGCTCAAAGATACTCTCGTTTTGTCTCTAAGAAAACTGCTTCTGTGTCCTCCCAGAGTATAGTAGAGCGCCCCATTCCTGACACCCTTGTCTATGTTGGGCATTTAAAATTTTACATTTGTGCTAATCTGATTATAATGGACTATGTTACGTTCCCTTCCCAGCATGAATTTCCCCTGACTTTCTTAACAAAGACTGATTTTGCTTTGGCAAGATTCTGCTGTCCCTGTCAGTCCTGTGGGTGGGGGGCTCACTGCACCCCTGATCCCAGAGGACAGTGTGCACCCCAGCTGGTCGAGCAGGTGTTGTCTTCCCCGAATTTCAATCTGGAGATTAAGGGCACCTGGGTGGCTCAGTCGGTTAAGTGTCCGACTTCCGTTCAGGTCATGACCTCACGGTTTGGGGGTTCGAGCCCTGCGTTGGGCTCTGTGCCGACAGCTCAGAGCCTGGAGCCTGTTAGGGATTCTCTCCCTCTCCCTTTCTCTGCCCTTTCCCTGCTTGTGCTCATCTCTGTCTCTCTCAAAAATAAATAAACAATAAAAAAGTTTATATCTGGAGCAGAATAGACCACGAGGGAAGGCAGGTGCATCGTTCACTCCAGTGGCACTACCTGGATGGGACCAACGTCCTGCATCCCCCGATCTGCCCTGTTTCTTGTACTTTCCAAGGTCAGTCAGCTTCCCCTTGGAGTGGACAATTTAGGTTTGATAAACTTCTCGTATAATATCATATGGGCTTGATACCTTGTTTGGGATGCGTCTTTGACAAATTTTTGTTTGCCATCATTATTGGTCTCATCAGGCTTTTCTCTCTTTTGGAATCAAGTTTGAAAAATCATCCATTTTGCTGGTATGCAGCGTACACCATATTTTCATCTATTTTTTGTAATAATTTGTGTCTGTCCACATAAATTGTCCCCCCCTCATACCTAGCTTTTGAGCTTTCATTCTTTTATCAGTAAGATGATTTCAGCTGGAAATAACAGGAAAGCATGATTTGAATTGGCTTACACAGTGAGGAAATGTATTATCTCACATAACAAAAATTCTAGAGACAGGATGTCTGCAGTACATCAGGACTCTGGGTCCAGTTTCCCCGCACTCTCTAGGCATGGACTTTGGGCCAGCAGCAAGATGATTCTAGCAGCTCCGAATATCAGACTCAAAAATATAGAGAAGGAGACTAACTACTTCTTCTGTGTGTCTCTCTCTTAAAAGAGTGTCTAACCTTTCACCAGCGATCTTGCCATATTGTGTTGGTCAGGACTGGGTAACATGCCCATTTCTAAATCAATCACTTGGAAGGGGAATGAGATTGGCCACCATAACTTCCTTAGCTTAATCATTCCGGAGTGGAATGACTGTTAGAGAGATAACGACCTTGACCATTCTATCTATTTCTATCAGACTTGCCAAAGGTTTGTCTGTTTTCTTAGTCCTGTCATAGATTCTATCTTATTGATCAAGTCTTTTCTTTTTGTTTCCTAATGCATTATTGCCTTGCTCTCCTTTAGATTTACTGCATTATTCATTTATTTCTAAACTTCTCTTTTTTATTAAAAAAATTTTAAGCTCATTTATTTATTTTTGAGAGAGAGAGAGAGAGAGAGAGCGCACAAGCAGGGAAGGGGCAGAAAGGGACACAGAACCTGAAGCAGGCCCCAGGCTCTGAGCTATCAGCACATGGCCTGATGTGGGGTTTGAACTCACAAACCTAGAAATCATGACCTGAGCTGAAGCTGGATGCTCAATCGACTGAGCCACCCAGGTTCCCTAAACTTCTCTTTTTTTAAATGTTTATTTATTTTTGAGAGAGAGAGAGAGAGTTAGCAGGAGAGGGGTGGGGGGTGGGCAAGAGGATCCCAAGCAAGCCCTGGGCTGACGCAGAGAGCTCGATACAGGGCTCCAACTCAAAAATGAAGTCATGACTTGAGCCAAAGTCAGATGTTCAACCTACTGAGCCACCCAGGTGCCCCTAAGCTTATGTTTTTACACAAATTCTCAAAGGCTATAACTTTTCCTCTTTTTGTTATCTTGGCCACATCCATTAGATTTTGATATATGTTCTTGTCATTGTTACTTATTTCTAAATAATCTGTAACTTTAGTTTTCCTCCCTTGTTAACTCAACATTGATATGGAAGTCTGTTTTATTTTTGTTGGTTTTCTTTCCAAGAGGAATAAGCCTTATCTCCTTTGTTGTTATTTTCCACTTTCACTGCACAGTGATGTGGCCTATATGATTTTTTTTTGCATCTAAATATCTTTAAATGTATGCTTTCTTTCACTTTTATTTATTTTCTATTTTTTCCTCTCCTTCATTTTTAAATGATTTTTTAAACTTTCTGTTAAAGGAACACGCACACAATTTGAATGGTATAATAGAATGCAAGGCATATACGAAGATAGCTATTTATTGACCCTTTCCTTACCCCTCTCAGCCCTATTTCCTGGAGGCAATAAAATAATCATAATTTTCAACAATGTTAACTGTGTCTTCTGTTAATTTAGTTCCATATGCAATACACTGCTATTTCATGATTATTTTCAATATTAGATGTTATCTATTTGAACTTGTACCATAGAATATGAAGATCGCTGTTACCATACCATCGTTCCTAACCTCCTTCTTTCCTTACCCACCGGTCCATTATAGCTTTATCATGATTCTGCGGCTGCTGTGCATTACTGAGACACAGGGCGTTTGCTGATTACATTTCCTTTCCCGAACAATCTTTTCCTCTCTAGAGATACTAACTGCTTCATTTTGGCCATTTGGTTAGTTTTCTGTGTGCCGATTATTAGCTTTCCCCAAAGTTTTGAAAAACATTCTGAAGCAACTTAATACTATTTCCCACCTGGGTAAACACACCAAGAAGTTTTTCAAATTCTTTTTCATCAGCAAAAAGTCCCTCCTGGAATTTACGGTTCTTTGGAACTAATTTGGATTGTTTGATCTCTAGGCCCCCTGCATTACTGTTGTCCTGGGACTTCCTGGCCCTTATCTTCTGCATTAAACCTCTTTTTTCCTGAATCTTATGTTTTCCTGTTTTTTGATTTACTTCCTTGTGTGGCTGAAGCACGTGTGCCAGGGCGCCCTGAAAAAGTGTGTCTTCTGGGCAGCACACCAGATACCAGGGGTGCCCATCTCATACCTAGTCAACTCAGCCCATTGCGGGTTCAGTGTCTCTTGAGCATTCAACCACGGTGGGGGGACAATGAATCTCCTGGAAACACCTCCCCCCCGGATAGGAGAGGGGCTCTAAGTGTCTAATTTCTCCTTATATAGACTTCTGGCTAGCCTTTTTTTTTTTTTTTTTCAAAATTATTCTTTATCTTTATAGCGTGTCCTCCAATTCCTGAAGCTTTCAGGAAACTGCAGCTAGCTTCAGTAACGATTTGTTGAAAAGACTGTTTTCCCTAAAGTTGAATTACTTTTTCACCTTTCTCAAAAACCAGTTGGACGTATTTGTGTGGGTCTGTTTATTGTTCCGTACTCCCTTCCATCAGTCTGTCTGTCTGTCCTGCCGGTAGCACACAGCCGTGATTCCTGTGGCCGTATAGTAAGGTTTGAACTCAGGCAGATTGATTCTTCCCACTGTGTTCTGCTTTTCCAAAATTATCTTAGCTCTTCCAGTTCCCTTGTCTTTCCACTTGCGTTGTAGAATAATTTTGTCTATATCTAAAAAGAAAAAGTCTTGCTAAGGTTTTGACAGAAATTGTGCTAAACCTGTATGTTAGTTTGAGGAGAAATGGCCTCTTGGCTCTGCTGAGTTTTCTAATCTGCGAACATGCTATGTTGCTACATTTATATTTTTAAAATTTCTTTCATCAATGTTATGTAGTTTTCATCATATCAGCCCTGTGCATGTTGTGTTAGATTTATATGTATGCTATTTCTTTTTAGTGACTATAACTGGTATTGTATTTTAAATATCAGAGTATTTATTGATAAATATAATTGAAATTTCTATGTTTACTTTGTATTTTGCAAACTTGATGGATACTCACTTATTAGGAGTTTTTTAGGTATTCTTGGGATGTTCCTGCATAGGTGAAAATATCATGTACCATTAGGGATATTTGTATTTCTTTCTTCCCAAACCGAAGGCCCTTCAGGTGATGAGATAGCCGAGTGGTTACGGGTTTGGGATGCCAATCTGTTGTGCTGTGCACATGTGGGTTTGAATCCCATCCTCCGGGGTGCCTTCCCATCTACACCAGTGGAGTGAGGGTTTAGCTCTTTGTGAGCAAGATGGTTCGCCAGTTCTGGTTGGAAGTGCTTGTAGAGGAAAAACAACCACAACCACAACAACAACAACAATCGGCATGAAAGTTTTTCACTTTCTTTTCTTACTTTATTGAACTAGCTAGAACTTCCCACATTATGTTGTGGGAAATCTTTGCCTGGTGTCCTGTCTCAGTGGGGGAGCACACAGTCTTTCACTGCTCAGCATGACATTAGCTGTAGGTCTTTTGTAGGTGCTCTTTCTCAAGTTGAGGAAGTTCTTTACTATTCCTTTTTTCCTCTTTGAGAGTTTCTATGGGTGTTAATTTTGTCAAGGGCTTTTTTGCATTGAATACCATGATCATGTGATTTTCTTCTTCAGTTTGTTAATACAGTGGATTATATAGAATAATTAAAAACATTTCTTTTAAGTTTTTTTTTCACATTGAGAGAGAGCGGGAGCCTGAGCACAGGAAGGGCAGAGAAAGAGGCAGAAAGAGAATCCCAAGCAGGGTCCGTGCTGTCAGTTAGAAGTCCGATGCAGGGCTTGATCTCAGGAACTGTGAGATCATGACCTGAGCCGAAATCAAGAGTTAGATGTTTAACTGAGCCACCCATGTGTCCCACTGAACAATTTAAAAGTATTGAACCATCCTTGCATTCCAGGAATAAACCCTACTTGGTCATGGTGTATAACTCTTTTTATATGTTACTAAATTCTATTTGCTAGTATTTTGTGGGTTAATTTTTATATATTTGTTTGTTTTAAATAAGCGCTATTCCCAATGTGGGGCTTGAACTCATGACCCTGAGATCAAGACTCACATGCTTTACTGACTGAGCCAACCAGGCACCCCTGTTTGCTAATATTTTGTTAAGAATTATTGCATTTATCTTCATGAGAGATATTAGTCTGTGGTGTGTGTGTGTGTGTGTGTGTGTGTGTGTGTGTGTGTGTGTGAAGCCTATATTTGTTTTGGTCTAGGATACAGTGTATCTTGCAATATGTTCCATGGGCACTTGAAAATAACATGTATTCTTTGTCTGATTTTGGTATCAGGGTAATACTAACTTCATAAAATGAACTGGAATGTGTTTTTCCTCCTCTATATTCTGAAAAAGATAGTGAAGATTGAGGTTAATTCTTTATTTTATTTTATTATTAAAAAACTTTCTTCAATGTTTATTTTGAGAGAGCGAGACAGAGAGAGAGAGAGAGAGAGAGAGAGAGAGAGAGAGAGAGAGAGAGAGAGAGCATGAGCAGGGGAGGGTCAGAGAGAGAGGGAGACACAGAATCTGAAGCAGGCTCCAGGCTCTGAGCTGTCAGCACAGTGACTGATGTGGGGCTCGAACTCATGAGCTGTGAGATCATGACCTGAGCCAATGGCAGAAAGGGAACAAATTCATTTTTATTTTCCTTCTTTATAAAAAAAATTTTGGGAGAACCCCTGGGTGGCTCAGTTGGTTAAGTGGCCAACTTCAGCTCAGGTCATGAGCTCATGATTCATGGGTTCGAGCCCTGCATTGAGCTCTGTGCTGACAGCTCAGAGCCTGGAGCCTGCTTCGGATTCTGTGTCTCCCTCTCTCTCTGCCCCTCCCCAACTCAGGCCTGTTTCTCTCTGTCTCAGAAATAAATATCGTAAAAAAAATTTTTTAATGATGAAATGGAAGAATTTACTCCAAAGAAAGAACAGAAAGAAATGACAGCAGGGACCTGATCAACACAGATACAAGTAAGATGTCTGATCCAGAATTTAGAATCATGATAATAAGAGTATTTGCTGGGGTTGAAGGAAAATCTTAATCATTCCTCTACATTATAAGTAGAGTTTTATAGGCCTTCTCTTTGCTTACAGTGATAACCAACAAAATTGCAGCCTCTAACCTTAATAAAACTGCAAGTTTCATAACTATTAAAAGGAGTCTTTTTTCTTTTTTTTTTTTAAAAGGAGTCTTAAAAGAGATGAAAGAAATGTCCCTTCCCTTATGAATCAACAGAGGGAGCTTGATCCTCTGTATCATAAAGCTGCCCAAAGAATCCAACTTGATAAGGTGTCAAACTAAAGACTTTTTACGAGAATATCAATCTTGTTATCTTGAGCAAAAAAGAGACTTGTGTGAATATTCATAATTGTTCACCAACTTGTTCAGTTAATACCAATCTGTCTTGGAAGCAAAAGTTTTTTGGTTTTGCTTTTTGTCTTAACTAATTTATGTATTTTTTTCTTTTTCAAATTTTTATTTAAATTCTAGTTATGGGAATAAAATGTGACTAAGGGGGCCTTGTTGAAGAACTTCTTAAAATATTGTCATGTTCAGTGAAAACAGCTTTCAAAAGGAAACCCATAATTCTATTTGGTTATCTTATTTTATACTCTGTTGTCTGGGCAATAATGTGGTAATTGTCCTCTCTGTCTTCCTGCATAGAATAAATACTTGTAAAATTGCTCTATTGACACTTTAGGGTTTTTTTCGTGTGTGTGTGGTGGGGGGAAAGCCTGTGATTCTGCTAGAACTATTACTTCTTTTTTAAATTAATTAATTATTTTAATATAGTTTATTGTCAAGTTGGTTTCCATATAACACCCAGTGCTCATCCCAACAAGTGCCCTCCGTGCCCATCGCCCATTTTCCCCTCTTTCCCACCCCCCACAGAACTATTACTTCAACTAGGACTTCAACAAAGACATTGAGAGATGTATTTCAATTAACACATTTCATTAACCAATACACAGAACAGCTGAGAACTGAAGCCAGGCCCGAGTAGAGCAGCAAAGAGAAGGGAGATGGACTGTCACCTTGGGCCCCGGCAGGAAGCCTGCCCGCCTCTGTGATGTATGTCTTGCCAGCCCAGAATTACTCTGTTTTGCTGAATGAATTTGTGGAACGACCCCTCACAAAAAGGTAAGAAAAAAATGCACATGCGCGCACACGTGCACACACAGTTAATCCTCTGTGGCCCAAGAACCTCAACCAGTATTAATTTCCCAACGGAAGCAGCTCAGGGCTCTATCCTCTGCGAAATATCCTTAATTCTCTTATTTGCTGCCAGCAGTCAAGTTAAAGGAAAAGCTCGGGGCACCATCTTCCAGGAAGACGTGTGTTTCCTCATGGAAATGCGGCCCAGCTGGCAGTAGAATGAGTCTCTCATACTTCTTGCGTCCTGGGGATAAGGGATTGGCCCCCCTGAGGACCTGGACCCACTCCCCGAGGGAGAAACAACTGGGTGAGAGGCGCGGGGGACTCAGCATCCTTGTGGCTGCTTTCCGCATCTACGTTCTAAACTCTGTCCACGTGGGGCGCGGGGGTGGCTCAGTCTGGTTGACTCTTAATTTTGGCTCAGGTCATGATCTCACTGTGAGCTAGGATCCCCTCCCTAAGGAAAAGAAAAAAAACACACACACCTCAAGGTCACCGGGCTATGCACGTACATGACAGCATCCCTCGTGACCCTGTCATATGACACCACTTAACCAGCCTGCGCGTTTGTGTGTGTTATATATGGGAGACAAAGAAGTAGAAAATCTATAAAAAACTACACCACGTGGCCTTTGGGGACTCAGTCCTTTTGGGTACGAACCTAACTGAGCGGGGCTGGAAGGAATAAAGTTCTTCCTGGAAAGAAAAGCCTCAGGGTCACGACTCTGCGCGAGAATCCTGCTGGAATGGCTCTGAGATCGAATCCCTCACAGGGCTCTTCGCTGACATGGAGCCTGCTTGGGGTTCTCTCTCCCTCCTCCTCTGCATCTCACTCTCTTAAAATAAATAAATAAACATTAAAAAGAAAAAAAGCATGCATCTAGGGCATGTCAATTGATGTCTGGCTTGTCTGGACACTTCTAGCTTCTACTCGAACAACCTGAAATAGACCTGAGAGGATTCCTTTTTCCCTCCTCCCCCTGCCTCTCTGCTTTCTTCCCTTCCTCCTTTTTCCCCTCCTTCCTTCCCTTTTCCCCCTCCTTCTCTCCCTCTCTCCCTTCATCCCTCCCTCTCTGTATTTCTTTTGTGTTTCATTTGTAAGAAATGGACAAGCAATGGAACTTTCCTAGTTGCTAGCAGGATTGTAAAATGGTTCAGTGAATTTGAGAAAACTGTTTGACAGTTTCTTAATTAGTTAAAACATATAGACTTGAAGTGATAAAACCCTTAGGGAAAAAAATCATCAGGCAAAAGTTTCGTGGCATTGAATTCAGCACTGATTTCTTGGATGTGACACAAAGGTATCGGCAACAAAAGAAAAATAGACAAATTGGACTATACAATTTAAAAATCTGTGCATCCAAAAACATCAGCATAATAAAAAGACAACCCCCAAAATGACTGAAAACATTTGCAAATCAAAAATCTGATAAGGGGTTCATGTCCAGAACATACAGAGAACTCCTAAAACTCAAAAAAGAAAAATCAAATTTTAAAATAGGCACAGAATTTGAATAGACATTTATTTCTATTTTGTTATGCTTATTTATTTTTGAGAGGGAGAGGGAGAGAGAGAGAGAGAGAGAGCTTGCGCATGTGGGGAGGGGGAGGGGGAGGGAGTACAGAGGATCCGAATTGGGCTTTGGGCTGACAGCGGCGAGCCCGATACAAGGCTGGAACTCAGGAACCATGAGATCTTAGCTTGAGATGAAGTTGGACGCTCAACCGACTGAGCCACGCAGGAGCCCCTGATAGACATTTTTCTAAAGAAGATAAGCAAATGGCCAGTAAGCACATAAAAAGATGCTCAATATCAGTAACCATTAGGGAAATGCAAATCAAAACTACAATAAGCCACTGCCGCCCACCCGTTAGGGTGGCTACTCTCAGAAAAACAAACAGAAAATAATAAATGTTGCTGAGGAGGCGAAGCAACTGGGGACTCTCATAGCACTGTTCATGGGAACGGAAAATGGTGAGGCTGCTACAGAAAATGCATGGCGGTTCATCAGAAAACGAGAAGTAAGATTATATGATCCAGAGATTCCACTTGTGGGTATCTACCCCAAAGCATTGAAGGCAGGGTCTCAAAGGGATATTGGTACACCCATGTACTTAGCAGTGTTATTCACAATCGCTAAATTGTGGAAGCAACACAAGTGTTTGTCAACGGATCAGCAAGTTGGTAGGTACACACGGTGGAGTGTTTATTATCCAACCTCAGAAAGGAAGTCTGACACAGGCTTCAACATGGATGATCTCAAGGACATTATGCTAAGTGAACTAAGCCAGTCACTAAAAGCAAATACTGTATGATCCTACTTCTGTGAAGTACTCAGAGTAGTCAAGATTATAGAGATAGAAGGTCAAATGGCGTTTGCCCTCCTACTGGGAAGATGAAGGGTTCTTGTTGAATGGGGCCAGAGCTGCAGTTTCACAAGACGAAAGCCTTGTGGGGATGGATGGTGGTGACGGAGGCGCCATATCATGAATGTATCTAATACGACAACTGTACACTTAAAAATAGGTAAGATGGTCGATTTTGTTAAGGTGGCGTATTTTATGACGGTAAAAATTATACAAATACAGACATTATACATAGTTATGTAAAAAAGTAAAAATTTAGAAAATAAAAATGTTAAACTTATATCTACACCTCATTAGCCAGCCAGTCTACTCCTAATTACTCAATACAAATGAAAGATAGTAAGTGCTGGGGATACAACCCCAGCGTGGTGGGGGCACCTGGGGGGCTCAGTCGGTTAAGCATCTGCCTTTGGTTCAGGTCATGATCTCACGGTTCATAGGTTTGAACCCCATTTCAGGCTCTGTGTTGACAAATCAGAGCCTGGAGCCTGCTTCAGATTTTGTGTCTCCCTCTCTCTCTACCCCTCCCCCACTCACACTGTTTCTCCCTCTCTCGAAAATAAATAAAACATTAAAAAAAAAGAGAAGAACTACAGCATGGTGACCAGAGCTAATAGTGCTGGATTGTATATTTGAAAATGGCTAAGAGAATAAATCTTAAACGTTCTGGTCACCAGAAGAAAAAATGTGTAACAATGTGTGGTGATGGATGTTAATTAGACTTACGGTGGTGATCATCCTGTGATATATACAAACATTGAATAATTGTGTTATATACCTGAAACCAATATGCTATATGTCAATGACATCTCACTATAAATAATTGATTAATTAAGAAAGCCAATGTGCATGCAGCCACCTGTACATGAATGTCCATAATAATTTTATTTGTTTGGGGCTAAAAATATATGAGCTATCAAGCCAGAAAAAGACTTGACGGAGCGCCTGGGTGGCTCAGTCCATTGAGCATCTGGCTTTGGCTCAGGTCATGATCTCACAGTTCGTGGGTTCGAGCCTCCTGTTGGGCTCTGTGTTGACAGGTCAGAGCCTCGAGCCTGCTTCAGATTCCGTGTCTCCCTCTCTCTCTGACCCTCCCCTGCTCACGCTGTCTCTCTCTCTCTCAAAAATAAATAAAAAACACTAAAAAAAAAAAAGACATGAGGAAACCTAAATACACATTGCTAAGTGAAAAAAAGCAATCTGAATGGTTACACACTGTAGAAGTCCAGCTCTATGATATTCTGGAAGAGGCAAAATTATGGAGACAGTATAAAAAGACCGGTGCTTACCAGGGTTTCGGAGGAATAGACAGAGCACAGAGGGCGGCGAGGGCCGTGGAAGCGCTCGGTAAGATACTACAATAATGGATATGTGTCATCACATTTGCCCAAACCCATAGAGTGTACAACACCAAGAGGAAGCCCTAGTGCAAACTGTGGATCCTGAGTGATGAGAATATGTCAATGTCAGTTCATCAACTGTGACGAATGTACCAGTCTTGGGAGAAGGTTGCTAATGATGGAGTCTGTGCATGTGGGGGCCGTGGGCACATGGGTACCCTCGCACCTTCCCCTCAATTTTGTTGTGAACCTAAAACTACTCTTAATAAATCCTGTTTAAACATCTTAGACACACACACACACACATATGCACACACACACTCATGCACACACACACTCACACACACACGCACACACTTCTGACCTGAAGGATGGCAAATAAGGAATTAAGGACCTCTTGTCCAAGTCCTACAAAAGGTTAATAAAAGAAATTCACAAGAAAAAAAAAGAAGAAATCAAGTCTCAGAACAACAAACATGTGGTTCTGTTTATTAAAAGTTCAAAAGCACGAAGTTATTACAACTATAAAATAAGGGGGTGATAGATACAAGATTAGGATTATGGATGACTGTCACGGGGAAGGACGTGCCATCAGAAGGGACCCACACTGTACTCCATGGATGACGGCAATATTCTTTTTGGGTGAGGACACAAAACTGCATATTGCATCATCTTCATCTTTATAAACATTTTTATCTACTCAATGAAAAAAAAAAGAGAACAAGAAGCATCAGCCCATTAGTGACAAGCCAGATGCAGCTGGGAATGGTGACAGTCTAACTGGTGTTGGGATGACATGAGGGCAGGGACCTACCCCATCTTCCCGTGAGGGGTCTGGGATGATCTTAATGGCAGAGCTCCCTCAGCGAACTGGATTTCAGTCTTCATAAACACATAGGAAGGTCGGAGGTTGCTTTTCCCTCCGAACGAGTTCATTGATTAAGCTTCAAGGGAGTAAAACTTCGCAGAGTCCTTTGTAGGAATTTAAGTGTGGAGAATATGAAGCTTCGCCCCATATGCAGAGAGGCCATCTTGCCTCCCACATTGAGATCTTGGGAGTTGATGCAGACAGTACAGAGGAGGGTCTCTCTCCAGTCATGACACTGTGGTAAGTCCAGTTAAGAAGAAAGACAGCAAAGGAAGGGAAAGATCTTTGTGGTTGGTTTAGAAGCCCCTTAAAATCCCATCTAACCCTGAGACTTTGTTTCAGAGAGTGTTAGGAGTGGAGGTCCAGCTAACCACATTTCATTTTCTTAATTTTTATTAGATCCAGCCAAGAATGTTCTTCCTCTTCTGAGCCTTCTGGGTCTCTCACATCACGTTAGCTGCAAGGCTCACTGCCTCACCGACTCTCTCCACGCCCATATTTACAACCCCCCCCCCGGATTCCCTGGGGCCACCTGCACCAAGATACATGCCTCTCAGATAATGGAAAATTTATTCTAAATGCTTATTTTAGATTGAGAAATATCCGTTCTCTCACGCCCACGTTGCTAATAGGTCTGCTCTGCTCTGTGGTTTTTGCACAGCTGAAGGCTCATGGCCCTCCCTCTGCCTTCAAGCAGGACTCCTTCCCCCATTTCGGATGACTTGTTTCATCTCAACGTGGGAGCTACGATGGGAAGGGGTGAGGAGCGTGGTCCCTGTGACAAGAGGCATGGGCCTTGGTGTTAAGGAGGTCTTGATCAAACAGAGGCAAGACATTCAGAGGCAAGGACAACGATTCCTATAAGCCACCTGGAGCTAAAGAGAGCTGCTAAAGCCTCCCTGTTGCCCTCATTCCTGAGTCTCCTTGGGTTTCTCAAGCTATCAGATGCCTCCTGTCTAGTTTCCTCGGGATCAGTGGCTCAGGCTTTGGCCCTGAGCCTGAGCCCTGGGTTTACTGCTGCATCCTCTAGAAGTCAATGTTCTTCTTTCCTCTCCTCTTTCCCAGGGGACTCTCCCTGCCTCATACTCAAATTTCCTCTGAGGCTGAATATTCAGCTTTAATCATGCTACAGAAACAGAGAGCAGGGACATGAGTCCAGGGAAATTTGTGTACAACTTGGTGTGGTCTTTGGGTGGTTGGAGCCTACAAGGAACTCATCTGATACCTGATTGGGTGCCATTGCTGATCTTCCCGCCCTGTCGTTCTGGTCACTAGAAACGTGTAAGGCTTGTGGCAGAATAAGGCAAGACATGTGAATGCTCACCATTGCTGTGTTGCCCTCAAGCAATTTCCTGCTTCTTGTCCCCTGTTGTTTCATTAGTGAGATGAAGAGTTAGTGCACTGACCCTTCCCAGAGTGCCATGAAGGCCAGAAGGAGATCAGGCGATTATGTGCTTTGGAAGGCCTCTGAGCTCTTTGGAGGAACTCTTGAGCAATTGATAGTGTTATTGTTTCATCCATAACCCTACAGATGTAGACAAGGCTGGAGCCAACCTAGCCAAATCGGAATGATGAAAACCAATCGCAAAGTTGAAAATAGACCCCAGATGCAAGGAGATGAGACAGTTAGATTTACTTCCTCTTTTCTAATTTGAGAGGTTTCGTGTTGAAGAAAATCAGTGCGTTAGAAGTTGCAGGAGACCTAAACACAGTCGCCATGAAGCTGGGCTGCGTCTGCACGGCTGGAGCCTTCTACTCTTCACCCACGATGCTCTGGGCAGCCCCGATGCTACTGGGTAAGTGAAATGTTTGACCACTGGTGTGGGAATGGAGATAGGATTGATTTTGATCAAGAGAAATATGGACTGACTTTGCCCCAAAGAAGCAATGCTCAGATGGGAAATCAATAGACAGGTGTGCTGGCTTGAATGGTTCTTTCTGAATATAAAAGTCTTCAATCCTTTCCCATTCTAAAAGTCTCCTTGGCTATAATGCTCTTTTCCTTCCTTGTCTCATAAATTTCTTGAAAGAGTAGTTGGCACTTGCTTTCTCTGCTTCCTCACTTTCCAACCACTCATGCCTCAGTGCTGCCAGGTTGGCTTCCACTGGAATCGGTTTTGCCCAGAATGCAATGACTTCTATGTTGACTGCACCAGTTTCCATTTTTTTTTAGTTCTTCTCCTGCTGGGCTTCTCTGCTGCACTGGGCGGTGTTGGTCACTTATTCTTTCTCTGCATTCTCTACTCACCTGGGTTCTGGGTGCCATTTTCTCCTTGTACTTCACGTACCTGTCTTTGTCCCTTTGGTGGCTTCTCTTCTCTTCCCTTAAAGACTGGTGTTTTCTACTGTTGCGTTCCTGTCTCCCTACTCCTCTCTCTTTATACAATCTCCTTAGTGAGCTCATTTATCTGTGTAATTTTTACCACTACAACTATATACTTCAGAGTCCAAAGCTTTATCTCTACTCCTAATTATACTTCTGAGCTTCACAGTCCGAGAGCAAACTTTGCACGAGACATATCTACCTGCATGTTTCATGGGCATCTCAGCACGATGTGACCAGAGCTAAACTCATCTTCATCTTGGCTCCCACCTCTTCTAATTTCAACTTTCACTATTTCTAATCTTGGTTCATGGCATCCACCCAGACACCCAGGCCAAAAATTTGGGAGACAACCTAGACGCCTCCCCCTCCATCCTCTGCATGGGATCAATGAGCAAGTTTGGCAAAATGAACCTTTTTTTAAATTAATAGTTTATTACCAAGTTGATTTCCATATAATAACACCCAGTGCTCTTCCCCATAAGTGCCCCTCTCCATGACCATCCCCCCTTCCCCTTTCCCCCTCCCTCTTCAGCCCTCAGTTTGTTCTCAGCATTCAAAGGTCTCTCATGATTTGCCTCACTCCCTCTCTCCAACTCTCCCCCCACTTTCCCCTTCCAATGGTCCCCTGTTAGGTTTCTCCTGTTAGACCTATGAGTGACAACATATGGTATCTGTCCTTCTCTGCCTGACTTATTTCACTTAGCAGGACACCCTTGAGGTCCATCCACTCTGCTACAAATGGCCAGATTTTATTCTTTCTCATTGCCATGTAGTATTCCATTGTGTATACATACATATATATATATATATAT
>NC_043702.1:169909258-169928361 GCF_006229205.1 Suricata suricatta | reverse complement strand
CACTTCTGTATCCCTTGGGTAGATCCTCAGCAGTGCTATTGCTGGGTCATCTGGGAGTTCTACTGATAGTTTTTTGAGGAGTCTCCACACTGTTTTCCAGAGTGGCTGTACCAGTTTACATTCCCACCAACAGTGTAGGAGGGTGCCTGTCTCTCCACATCCTCACCAGCATCTATAGTCTCTTGATTTGTCAAAATGAACTTTTTTCAACTGTTCTTAGAGCCAGTCCCTTCCTTGAAACAGAACTAATAGTATCCTAGGAAGAACCTTCATCTTTTCTGACTTTGGATAGTCCAATAACTTCCTAACTAATCTCCATGTCTCAGCCTTGTGCCCTTAAAAGGGATTCTGCACCAGTGCATACAAGACCCACCATAACCAGCCCCCACGTAACCTCTTCAGGCTCTACCCTTACCTGTGAGCCCTGCAAATTAGGCTGTAATAACCCCCAACCTGCTTCTATTAATACATTCACACACTGGATTCTTCCCTGTCTCCCGGCTTTACTCACACTGTACCTCTGCCTGCAATGGCCCCTTCTCCTCACTCACAAACTTCTAGGCACCCCTAAAGATTCGTCTTAAGTGGCATCTTCACCAGGGAATGTTCTTTGAACCCTGCTTTCTGCCTCAGTGGCTGCCTATCATGCCCCTTTGTTATTAATTTCCTTCTCATACTGAAATAATCTTTTCAAATGCCTGTGCCATCCACCAAAGTGAGTTATTTGTAGATAGGGACAATGCTTTTTGGGTTGTGTTTTTTAACCTTGTCATGTTTATGCTTGAATTTTTAACATCTACATTGTCTCCCCACAACAATTTTGTTGACTCGTTTTATTAAACTCATAGAACCGGGACCGGGTGGTCATATGGAGGTACAATGCTGGTATTGTGGCAAGAACTCCAGACACTCTGGTTTCAAGCTGCTCTATGTCACCTTGGAAAACTCACTTTTTGTATTTCTGAATTCCATTTTCTTATGCATAAAATGAGATGAATACCTACCAACCACAGTTTATTGAGTGAAAGTGCCTGGCAGCCCACAAGTTCATTTTCAAAAAGGAGTGGAGGCGGAGCCCAGTTGGGTGACAGCAGAGGAAGTGAAAAAAGTAGCATCAGGGTGGTGAAGGCAGCTGAGAGAGGACCTACAGAAAACACCTGGTACTGATGCAATGAGAACTAGGAAGTGCAGAGGGGCCTTGCTAGCAGAAGCTACCGTGTCAAAGGAGAGTATTGGGCCTCTGAGAGTGGAAGGGAACAGAGGCAAGTGCTCAGGAAAGAATGGAGTGGAGACCTGAGTACCTGTGAATGGCCATGGAGTCAGAAGAAGGGGAGAGGGATTAAGGGACAAGAAGCAGTCATGAAGATGGGGAAGATGGAATCTACTTTACTTGGGTCAACCATGGTTGAAGAGATGCGGTGAGAAATCCTTCACTGTAATTTTAACCTGAAAGTAAAGAAAGAACTGTTCCGTAGTCACCTGTACAGACTGGGAGGAGAGGGTTGCGATACGGAGAAGGAAATAGGGAGGGTTCTAGAGTTGCCGTGGAAAGTTCAAGTCCAGAGGACATCAAGGTAGAGATGACTGCAAAATGAAAACCCAATAGGGAGAGCAAGGAAGAAGGAGACACATCTAGGTACTGAAAGCTATTTGGTAGATAATATATTCAAGGCTGAAGAAGCCAGGGGAATGTTAACAAAATGAAAATATGGAAGAACCCCTCCCAAAGGAAGGTCTGAGAATTGCAGTAGATCAAGTCTAAACAGTGAAGGAAAAAGAACACTGATTTTGAACTCAGATACACCTTACTTTCTTGCTCCATTCTCTACTCTCTTCTGAAATTTTGGGTAAGTTAATGAACAATTCTAAGCCTGTTTCTTTATGATTTCTAAGATGAGAGTGAAGTCACATACCTAGAAATCTTGTGAAGATTAAGTAAAATAATGTGTAAAAGTGTCCGGCAGTGTCTGGCACCCCAGTGAGTGTCAGGATCTGATCATCTCTTTTTCCCTTTTGTCTTGTGTCTGCCTGCTCTGGGGGCATAGCTGTCTTTGGCCTCTGGTTTCCTGCACCAGCTGCTGGATGTCATGCTGGTGAGTTCACATTCAGCCATTCGCTCCTCAACCTCTTCCCCAAACCACAGTCCATTCACTAAGAGCAGCTGGAAGCCAGTGAATCAAGTCAGAAGTATGGGTCAAGAGACACATATGGGTTTGGGTGTCTTCCCCGTCTCCCTCTGAAAAGGATAATTCCCCTCAGAGAGAAAGGAGTCCTTGTGGAGGGCAGTTTTCTGTCTTCTTCCTCCAAGTCACAGCATTGTTTTCTCGCTCTCAAACCATGCCCTCCCCAGCTGCTGGTTTTGAGACACTGCAGTGTGAAGGACCTGTCAGCACCCAGGACAGCGGCTGCGATACTGAGGAGGACTTGATGGGCCCAAAGGAAGTTGACTTCCAGGTCAAGGGCTACACTTTCAGTAAACCCTTTCATCTGATTGTGTCCTACGGTGAGGTCCTGGGAGGGACTAACCAGTGCGGGCCTGCTCTTTCTTCCATTTCCCAACCCTGACCTTTCAGCCCAACAGCCCACTCAGGAAAGGTGTCCCCAGGAAACTGGCCATGGGATGAGATATAGTTGCCCCCTCCCCCTTATCGATGGGGGATATGTTCCAAAACCCCCAGTGAATGCCTGAAACTGAGGATAATACCAAAGACTACATATACTATGTTTTCTCTATACAAACAAAGTGGTGATAAAGTATAAACTAGGCACAGTAAGAGATCAATAAGAGATTAACAACAATAGCTAGTAATATAGAATAGTTATAACAACATACTATGATAAAAGTTATGTGAATGTGGTTTCTCCCTCTCTCAAAATATAGTACTAATACGCATCCTTCTTGTGGTGATGTGAGATGATAAAGTGCCTATGTGATGAGATGAAGGAGCTGAATGACAGAAGCATCGTGATGCAGTGTTAGGCTACTATTGACCTTCTGATGATATGTCAGAAGGACAATCATTTGCTTCTGGACTCCAGGTGACCATGGAAAGTGAAACCGTGGTGAAGGGGAGACTGCTGTACTTTCTTCCTCATATTCAGCCCACAAAAGTGAGGATTTCCTCAGTCTTAGGTCCTAGAGAAGTTGTTCCACAATCCCAACCAGGGGTTGGGCCCCTGAGAAAGTTTGGTTGGGGGTTGTCTGTGTGGGCAGTACTGGGGGAAATCCCAAGGAAGGCAGTGGGTCACACTCAGCTCTTGCTTTGGGCCGCAGACTGGCTGATTCTCCAAGGTCCAGTCAGCCCTATATTTGAAGGAGACCCATTAATTCTACGCTGCCAGGCCTGGCAAGACTGGCCACTGACCCAGATCACCTTCTACCGAGATGGCTCTGCCCTGGGACCCCCTGGACCTAATAGGGAATTCTCCATCGCCGTGGTGCAACAGGCTGACAGTGGCCAATATCACTGCAGTGGTGTCTTCAGAAGTCCAGGTCCTGGGAGTCCAGAAACAGCATCTTCCGTGGCTATCAAGGTCCAAGGTAAGACCTTGAAGGAATATTACTGTAGTATAGGCAGGTAGGGAGAGGCGGAGGGGCCATTACTGTCTTTCATTAGAGGTGGCAAGATCCCTGAAGGCTAAGGAACAGATAGCTGACAAATGTCCAAGTTGGGCTTCAGGAGGGGCATCATCTCAGCATTGTGTTCTCAAGTCTTTCGGCACTCCCCAAGTTCAGCCTGCTTCCCGCAGCTTTATCCTACAGACCCATGCTTCCCAGTGTTCACTGACTGGGCATCTGGACCAATGTCAGATTTGCCCATCTCTGGGTCTTTTCTAATCTCATCTACTTGGAGAGAAGACTCGAAATGTTCAAATGGATCTTTTCTAAGAGTGCTCATTGCTATGGAAATAGGAAGAGGAACATGTGACTGGGTTCTTTGTGTACAGGAATCTTCGGTTAATGGGTTAGCACATCATTTAATAATGACCTCAGCCAGCATTCGTTCTACCTTGTTAAAATCATGTGGTACGGTGTTATCTGCTGTGTTTGTTCTTCGTCCGGCATGAATGTAAGATGGTTGAGTTCTTCTTTCTCCCCTCTCTCCCCCAGAACTGTTTCCAGCCCCACTTCTCAGAGTCACCCCCTCAGCTGAGCCCCAAGAGGGGGGCCCAGTGACCCTAAGCTGTCAGACAAAGCTGCCCCTGCATAGATCAATGGCCCGCCTCTTCTTCTCCTTCTACAAGGACAGCAGGACAGTGCGCAGCAGGGGTCTCTCCTCAGAATTCCAGATCCCCACAGCTTCAGAGGCACACTCTGGGTCCTACTGGTGCGAAGCAGCCACTGAGGACAACCAAGTTTGGAAACAGAGCTCCAAGCTGGAGATCCGGGTGCAGGGTAAGTTAATATGTATTTGTCTGTTGTGTGTGAAAAGTCAGGGAAAGAAAGATTGGACCCATGAGCTGGCGTTTGGTGTAAGCAGGTTAAGGAAGGACACAGAGGAGGAAGGAACAATGATCCGGGGGTGGAAGAGAGTACAGTTAGGGACCTTCACCCTCCCACCATGGTGCACACCTCACCAAACCAAGACCTGGGCCAGCTCCACAGCTGCTGCCTTGTGCTCCCTACCTGAACTCTGGGCATCAGCAGGAATATCATATCTAAAGTGAAGACGAGGTCATCTGGAGTTCATGTTCAGTTCTGGGACCCCCAATTAAGAAGGCCGCACTTACCTGGAATAATATCCTCAGAAGAGGTAAAGAGGGTAATGAGTGAGCTTAAAGCCATATCATAAGAAAAATAATGGGGAGGGGTGGAAGATGCTCATCTTGAAGAGGACGTGACCCAAGGGGCCAGTAGAGGTGTCCTCAAAACACTGAAGGCGGACACAAAGATGAGGAGTTGCACTAATATACAGTAAAGAGGTTGACCTAAGACCAATTACCACATCTGTCCTGCAGGAAATTAGGTTCTGAGAATTGGCTAATATTCATAGTCCTGCAATGATGATGCCTCATCACTGAAAATTTTCAAACTGAAGTAGCCAAGTTTCAGATTCAAATTTTGACCATGAGGGAGTCCTCAAACCTCTGTTGCCATTGAACCCCACACTCTTACATGTGCTCCTACCCCATAATGCAGGTCCCTCCAGCTCTACTGCACCCCCCACCTTGAATCCAGCTCCTCAGAAATCAACTGTTCCAGAATCTACTCCAACAGAGTCCCCTGGATCTCAGCCTCCACTGTCCACTCCTTCTAAGAATTCAGACTTCTCCTCTCCTCTGCAGATTTTAGACCCCCATTTGAGTCACCAGATGGGCATTCTTCTCAAGCAAATGCAGGATATGAGAGCTCTCCTTGGTCACCTGGTCATGGAGCTGAGGGACTTATCTGGCCACCTGAAGCTTGAGACCACGAAGGGTCATGCCAAATATGAGTAAATAATTCACTCGCAGTATTGCTCATCTACTCCCAATAAACAACTTTTTTTTTAACCTTTCCTCTTTCTGTTCTATACATACACATAATACCCATAAAAAGCCTTACAAATTGCCCAGTGTTGCATAAGAGTAACAGACATAGGTGAGTAGACATAAATTTGCACAAAGTGATCATTGGAGTTTAGGTAGAATTGTGTATTCTCTCATAACATGACAACATAATCCTGTTCTCTCTAAATCAGGAGTTGCCTTCTGCTGCCCAGACCAGAATCTGGTGATTGAAAGAAAATCAGTGAGATGGATTTAGTGCAGTAGTCTCTATTGGAGGCAACCCCCACCCCCAACCAAGGGGATATCTGGCAATATCTGGAGACACTTTTGGTCTTCACCTTGTGGGAGGTGGTGGTACTAGCATCTAAGGAGTAGAAGCCAAGGATGTTGCTAAGCATCAGGTAAGCCACACTGGACAGCCCCCACAATAAAGGATTATCTGGCTCAAAATGTCAATAGTGCTGAGATTGAGAAATGTCAACCTAGTGGAAGCCAAGTGTTAGGCTCTGGGGTGAGCCTTTACCTCTTTGCTGGCTGCCCCCCTCCAGCGTTGTTCAGCAAATATTGATTTCACACTGATATTTTATTGGCCTCTACCACATATCAAAGTGTGTGCCCTGTTAAGTATACTCATAAGATAGTGTCCCTCTCTATAGAGGGTTTATACTTTGGGATAGAGGAACAAGAATTCCCTTTCCCACCAAACAATGAAAGCAGGATACTTAAAATTTTCCTACCGGATCCTACTAGACTCAGAAATATGTGATCAAGCATAACATTGCCAGAACGGTAATTATTGGTTTCAATATACTTGTCTCTGACATGTTTTTCTTTAACAAAATACATATGTCTATTTTGATACCATAACAATACTTTTTTTCTACATTTGGACTGCTATAGTACATTCACAGCTGATGAAAGATAGCTTGACAGACTCTACAATAACCTTTGGTCAATGCGTTAGCACACCATTTAGTAATGACCTTAGCCAGCATGTGTTTTCACCTTGTTATCCTAAATCACATAGGATGATGTTATCTGCTCTATTCTTTCTTTATGCCATTTATTCTGTGCAGTTTTGACCCACAGTGATTTGCAAAAGATGTGCATGTGATCTCTCCAGACATGCCACAAAGAAACAAAGGAACAGAATCAGGTTAGATATTAAAATTGGAGTTTTAGCTAAAATACGAGTTTTATGGTGGTTTTTAACACCTTCAAGGCCAAGGATCAGGAGGTCCAATTGGGAACTGGTAAAAGCCCATAAACATTTTTGCAGTGAGAGGATCAGCTCACAACTGTGTGAATGGGAGTTGCAAGAAATGATGACCAGAGATATTTCATGACTTTGGTGGATTTGGAAGCAGGGAAGTTCAATTGCTAAAGGACCATGCCGGATATGCCTCCAAAGATACTATGTTATAACCATCCTGCTTGGAGTTTATCTCAGCTAATGGTATTATTGTCATGAATGCATCCTGCAAGCTTTCATGCTACACACGGGATTCATGTACAGGTTATAAAAGCTATCAGCAATCAGGGAAGGAAGAAATGGATACAGCTGACTGAGGTTGGAGTCACATCTACGCTCCTCATCTGTGGGTCTGTACGCACCTCTATCAACACACTGCATTTGAATTTTTTGTCATCCTATTTTTATTCACTGGAGGGTGAGCTCTTCGAGAGCTCCTTGAGCTCTTTGCTCCGCATCGACTCTTTGCTGTCTAGTTTAATGAGGTAGAGTTAAGCTCTAACATCCTGTTCAGTGGAATTGCGTTGAGCCAGCATAAGGGAAGGTATCTTGAAGAAGATGGGAATGAATGCACGTCTGACATCAGCAAAATCTCCAGACTTTGCCCATGGGACCCAGCCTACTGGGAACTTGGAAGCCTCAGGGAGAGGATCTCCTATCACTGGGGATGAGGAAGGCAAGAAAAGAGCTGAAAGGATGGGGAGGAGAGACTTTTACCGTCTCCATCTGCCCGTCTAGCCTGGGGAGTCCGGGAGGGGGTGGGACAGAGGAATTGTTACACAGGATCAGGTTTTTGGCCTGTGCAGCTTAGGTCTGTCACCCACGGAGATCCCAGTGCAGCTGTGCGAGATGCTGTCTCTGGAATCAACGTTAGATAACAAACACGCCCATTACCCTGTAAAATTGAATGCGTGCATACACTATAACCCAGAATCTAGTGCCTGGGTGTATACGCCCAACATAATTTCAGTGTATGTGTATCAGAAGACAGGTGTAATACTGTGCATAATAGCACTATCTGTAAAAGCAAAAGTTTGGAATCAATTCAGTTGTCCACTAACAGAAAAATGGATAAATGGTTCAACTTTCATGGAATGGAATACTGTGCAACAGTAAAAATTAATAAACCATAGTTAAAAATGAAGCAACATAAAAAATATCATAAATATAACTTGAGTGGAAAAAAAGTCCCAGAAGATACCACACTGTGTGATGCCCTTTATACAAAGCTTAAAAACAAGTAAAACAAAAACTATATTGTTTAGGCATTCACATACATGTAGGATAAACCATTTAAAAAGGCATAAAAATGGAAACACCAAGATTAGAATAGTAGTTACTTTTGAGGGGTTGACTGGAGAGATCATGAGGAAGAAACGCATAGGTAAATACAAATTACCAGTAATTTAAAAAATCCTTTCTGAGTAGGAATTTGAGTCTCCTTTAAATATATCTCTCCCTACATCATCTTCAAATTCCTGTGTATTTTCTGCCGTTAGCTTTTCTTAGAGATAACAAGAAGCCAAGTTTACTGCCTACAATGTGGAGTTGTTCTTTCCTTTATTGATCCTCAAGTAACCACACTGCCCTATTAAAGACGGTCCCATGTACCCTCAGTTTGCTGGATTTGGTGAACCTTTGTTTGTTTGTTGATCTTAAAGTCATGACTGTATATATTTCTTACATTTTCCCAGTTTCGATCAGGTCAGACAAAATAGATCATTTTTTTCAGTACTGAAGAAACATCACTTAATTTAGCATTTATGTATGGAGTATTATGCTATTAGAAAAAAAGAAGATGCTATATAGGAGAAAAGAATATAAATTTAACCTGATCTCTACTCTCAAAGAATAATTCACTTGGGGCACCTGAGTGGCTCAGTTGGTTAAGTGGCTGACTCTTGATTTTGGCTCAGGTCATAATTTCACACTCCATGTTGAGCTCCACGTTGAGCCACACACTGGGTTTCTCTCTCTGTCTCCCTCTCAAAATAAATAAATAAATAAACTTAAAAAAAAAAGAGTTCCCTTGAAGTTTGTGAAGTCTAAGTTGGTTATATTATATGTTTCTCTATTCTTTTACACATCTGTGGGGAAAAAACAATAGCTGCTGCACAGCAAAAGAAATAGTAGGCAGAGTGAAAGGGGAACCTCTGAAGTGGGAGAAAATATTTCCAAACCAAATCTCATAAGGCATTAACATTCAAAATATATAAAGAACTCATATGGTTAAATAGCAGAAAAAAGATAACTTGATTTTTAAAAAGGCAAAGGACTTGAATAGACACTTCTCAAAATAAAACCTACAAATGGCCATCAGGTATATGAAGAGGGGCTCAACATCACCAGTCATCAGGGAATGCAGATCTAACCCACCATGAGATGTCACCTCACACCTGCTAGAATGGCTAGTATCAAAAAGACAAGCAGTGGGGTTCCTGGATAGTTCAGTCGGTCGAGTTTCTGACTCTTGGTTTTGGCTCAAGTCATGATCCCAATGTCGTGGGATCAATCTGTTGGGTTCTGTGATGAGCATGGAGTCTGCTAAAGATTCTCTCTCAGGGTGCCTGGATGTCTAGTTGGTTGAGCGTCAAACTTCAGGTCAGGTCATGGTCTCATGGTTCACGAGTTTGAGCCCCATGTCAGGCTCTGTGCTGACAGCCTGGAGCCTGCTTCAGATTCTGTTTCCCTTTCTCTGCCCCTCCCCCACTCATGATCTGTCTCTCTGTCTCTCTCTCTCTCAAAAATAAATCAACATTAAAAAAAAAGTTAAGGAGTGCCTGCGTGGTTGTCAGTTGAGTGTCCAACATCAGCTCAGGTCATGATTTCATGATTTAAGGGCTTGAGCCTCACATTGGGCGCTGTGCTGATAGCACAGAGCTTGCTCAAGCTCTGTTTCCCTCTCTTTCTGTCCCCCCTTCTCTCTCTCTCTTTCAAAATAAATATATAAACATTTTTAAATTAAAAAAATATTCTCTCTCTTTCTCTTCCCCTCTCTCCCGCTTGCTCTCATGCTCTCTCTCTCTTTCTCTCAAAACAACAACAATAACAAGACAAGAAGTAACAAGTACTGATGAGGATGAAGGGGAAAGAGAGCCCTGCACTGATGGTGGGAATGAAAACTGGTGCAGTCACTATGGAAAACAGTGGGGTTCATCAAAAAAAAATTAAAAATTAAAAAAATTTAAAAATTAAAAAAAATGTTTTTAATTTTAAAAAATTAAAAATAGAACTGTCTTATGAACAGGAATCCCACTTCTGGGTATATATGTAAAGGAAGTAACATCAAAGAGATTCCTATACTTCCATGTGCAACGTAGCACTTTTCACAACAGCTAAAGCATGGAAACTACCTAAATGCTAAACGTGTATTGAAAGATGAACGGATGAATAAATTGTGAGATTTATGTGTGTATGTGGACACACACACACACACACACACACACACACACAATGGAATAGTATCCAGCCTTTAAAAAAACCCTACCATTCACAAAAACATAGATGAACTTGGAAGACATTACACTAAGTGAAATAAGCCAGAGACAGAAAGACAAATATTGTATGATCTCATTATGTGTGGATCTAAAATAGTGAAACTCGGAAGCAGAGAGTTGAATGGTGGTTGTCAGAGGCTAGAAAAGAGAAAGAGAGAGAGAGAATGAGTAGGGGGAATTGGTTCCCGAGACCATGGAGGTTGAGAAGACCCATAATCTGGCATCTATAAACTGGAGGCACAGGAAAGTATAATTCGGTCCAAATCCAAAGGCCTGAGAACCAATAGAGCTGATGGCATAAATCCCAGTCCAAGGGCCAGAGAAGAGAAGATGGGATTTCCCAGCTCAATCATAGATGCAGAGGGGGAAAAATGGTGCTGGGGGCAAATTTCTCTTAACTTTGGCTTTTGTTCTAAAAGAGAAAATGGGGGCGGGTGTCGCCTGGGTGGTTCAGTCGGCTAAGCATCCAACATGATCTCCTGGTTCCTGAATTCAGTCCCACCCATGAGGGGCTCTCTGCTGTCAGTGCAGACCCGCTTCGAATGGGGGCCCCCGGGGGGGCTCAGTTGGATAATCTGCCGACTCTTGATTTTGGCTCAGGTGATGATCTCACAGTTTTGGGACTTTGAGCCCCACGTTGGGCTCTGCACTGACGGTGCAGATCCTGCTTGAGATTCTCTCTCTCTGCCCCTCCCCTGCTCGCACTCTATCTTTCTCAAAAATAAATAATATTTTAAAAATAAGAGAAAATAATATCTAGAACATAATACCATTTATGTAAGTCAATAACATGAGATATTTCTCACAGATAAACGTATGCATGAATGGGTGCCCGTGTGGAGGGGAGAAGGGTCCTGTGGCTAGAGGTAAAATATAATAATAATAATAGAGCAAGAGAGACAGAGAGCATATTTCGGATGGACCTCTACTCATAACCCCCGCTCTAGCACCTCAGTCACTAATGACCCTTCCTCAAAGGCCCTTTGGGAGGATGAAATGCGGTAATGCAGTAACACGGCGTCTGCCGCAGACGGACGCTCACCCTTCGGTGCTCCCGGGGAGCAGGCGGGTCCCCCCACTGCCAGCAAGAGCAGAGTCATCATCATCACGGCAAACGTTTTAGTCATCAGAATTCTTATCAGAAGGTGGCATGTCTTGCCCAGAAATTAGGTCATGATAAGCTCAGGTAGCAGGTGATAATTGCTACAGATGATAATTGCACAGAGCGAAGGAGTGAAGAATTAGAAATTCTGCAGGGGAAAGTCTTACACGAAGAAAAAGATCCAAGTTGGGGGGAAATGCAAAAAAAAAAAAAAAGCCTAGTATAAAGAAGTGTTGAGGGCCCCCAGGTGGCTCAGTTGGTAAGCGTCCCCCTCTCGATTTCTGACTCAATCTCAGCTCTGATCATGATCTCAGGGTTCGGTTTGTGAGTTTGAGCCCTACGTCAGGCTCTGCGCTGACAGTAGGGTGGCTGCTTGGGATTCTTTCTCTTTCTCTCTCTCTCTCTCTGCCCCTCCCCAGCCTGTCTCTGTCTCTGTCTCTGTCTCTCTCAAATAAATAAACCACAACAACAAAAAAAGATTTTGGGGTGGGGGGAGATTTTTCAAGTCCAATTCTGAGCTTTGTGTGATGGGGACCCTATAGATAAGTCTAGAGATTTTCAGGAAGACTATACAACCCATGAATATTTGGGGTAATCGGGTTTCTTGTGGAGTCTGTAAAGAGGCTGAGATCTGTGTTCTGAGTGATAAGAAGTCAAAATAGAGGGGCGCCTGGGTGGCTCAGTTGGTTAAGCCTCAGACATTGGCACAGGTCGTGATGTCACTGTTTGTGAGTTTGAGCCCTGCATCGGGCTCTGTGCTGACAGCTTGGAGCCTGGAGCCTGCTTCGGATTCTGTGTCTCCCTCTCTCTGCCCCTCCACAGTTTGTGCCTCTGTCTCTGTCTCTCAAAAATAAATAAAACATTAATAAAAATTAAAAGAAGTCAAAATAGAGGCTCTTGTGTAAAGCAAGGACGACTGACAGGCGCATTACACCCTGACCATAGGGGCGGTGACCGCGCAGGAGTCAGAGTCTCGGGTCAGGATATGGGAGGCCGCCGCAGCCCCGGAGGAGGAGTCAGGCAGGGGGTGGGGAAGCTTGGGGCATTGTCTAGCTGGGGCACCCCTAAAGCAGGCAGTTTATAATCTCTGTTCCCAGTATCGAATTCTTCTCCCCCCTCCCTAATGCCCTTATCAGGGTACCTCCCTATTTTTCAGCTCCATACAACTACCTGTCTTTTATCAAAACCTGCTCTCACACAGGATCTAAAATGGCCATCAAAACTTAAATGGCCAATCACATTTCCCTAAGAAGCATTTGCGCCTTCAGAGAAACTCAGGGAATTCTCAGCCTGGAGCTCCCACCATCAGCAAGCAAGAGGGGAGAGACTGTGTTTAAGAGAGTTGACAGTACCTGACAACCTTTTCCTTCCTGCCGGAGTTCCAGAAGAAGGAGGTGCCCAGCACTACACGTGAGGACATACGATCGGGGTGGAAAATTCATTAAGTATTTACATGAGAATTCAGGGGCCCCACTGCTCAGGGGATGATCATGTGGGTCAGAAAGCTCAAGAAGTAAAGCTAGGAGGTTGGATCTGAGAAGATTCTAAGGGACTGATGGGGTGACTTCCCGGCCACCGGCGAGGAGTCCTGGGGTAGGGGACGGTTGGCGAGAAGTGGGGGAGGCGCGAGTGAGGGCAGATGCTGTACAGAGAGGTCCCTGGGCCGAGTAGTAAAGAATTTTTGTATTTGTGAGGGTTTAAGTTTTCCAGAAGGGAGAAAGAGGGGGAAACACTTTGCATTTCTGGTCTCTCTCTCTCTCTCTCTCTCTTTTTTAAGTTTATTTATTTTGAGACAGAGCAAGAGAGCATGAGTGGGGTAGGGGCAGAGAGAGGGGGAGAGAGAGAATCAAGCAGGCTCCATGCTCAGTGCAGAGCCTGACACGGGGCTCGAACTCACACATCGTGAGATCATGACCTAAACCAAGACCAAGAGTTAACTGACTGAGCCACTCACACACCCAGCATTTCTTATTTAAAAAACATTTTTTTATTAAAAAATTGTTTTAATGTTTATTTATTTTTGAGAGAGAGACAATTAGAGTGGGGGAGGGACAAAGAGAGAGGGACACAGAGAATCCAAAACAGGCTCCAGGCTCTGAGCTGTCAGCACAGAGCCCAAAGCAGGGCTCAAACCCATCAACCTTGAGATCATGACCTGAGCCGAAGAGCCGAAGTCGGATGCTTGACTGACTAAGCCACCCAGGCGCTCCCCCACCTTCTGCATTTCTGTTCTTAGCCAGAACTTTGGAGGAAGGTGTTGGTGAATCCATCCACTGCTCTGTGGGAAGCTGTGAGCTCTGGGGGCAGGGAACCCAGTGTCACCCCATTAGGCCTCACCCCAATGTCTGTCTTCAGGGAGTGAGCAAAATAAAGGCTCTGGGTAGACCCTGAGGACATGAAGAGGTATTTTCCTCAACTGAGACTTACAGGGCCAGCTGAAAGGTGGGGAGGAGGAGGCTGGGAGGGGGATGTCAACGGGAGGGTCGCCTGCCACCATCTGGGGTTCTATGTGGCTTCATTGGGGCACAGAGGACACAGGTTCTGCTCAGCACGCCTTCTCTACAGAGTCTGGCGCTGGCCTGAGATGTGACGAAGCTGTAGGGCTGGTAAGGGGACAGCGCCTGGTTCCTGGGACACCTGCAGGCTGCACTTACCCGGCCCACGCCCGCTGTCTCTAGTCCACCATCTCCAGGAATTAGGAGTGGGTTCGAGAAGCAACAACGCCTCCCAGGACTCAGGCGGGGAGCACTGGCCACCTCTCCCTCCTCCACCACCAGGGCACCTGCGTCGTTCTGCAGCTGCTGCCAGCAGGTGCATCATGTGGGCTCTGACGGCCCTTGTGCTCCTGGGTGAGTGTTCAGTGCCTCAACAGTGGCAGAAGCGCTTTGGCTGTGGGGGAGGGTGTGGGCCAGGGTGTGTGTGTGTGTGTGTGTTGGGGACTAGTCCTCCATTCCAAACAACAGTCTGTTGTCTATTTTGGGAGGGCAAAGAGGAGGGGGCTCTCTCAGGGCTGGGAAAACTAAATGCAGAAGCCAAACAGGTCTGGAGACCCATGGGGTTTTTCCTACGGACAAGAGGCCACTTGCTTTCCTCTCATCTCCAACATTGTTTGTCTTCTTCCTTCTTCGATTCCTGTTTCGTAGTTCCAAGTGGCGGGCAAGCTGGTGAGTCTTCTACGTCCCTCTGCCCAATTTTCTACGCCTGCCACACCAATCCCCCCCCCCCACTAAAGGGAGCTGCTTGGGTGTCCCCACTTCCTGGCCATTATGGGACAGTCTCTTCCCATGCCTCCTCAGTCCCTGTGACTCAGTCTGCCTCCAAGCACTGAGAAATGGGTACAGACCAAGGGACCGATAGTTTGGAGCCCAGCGTGGTGTCTCCTGCCACAGGACCGGTTTAGTAGCGGGTCCCAGAAGCAGGAGTTTTCTCAGATTTGCCAATCCCAGACCACATTTTGGGCAACGCGCCTTGATTCTCTCTTCTGCCTTGCCCCCTCCCACGTTCCCCCCAGCTACTCTGGAGAAGCCCATATTGTCCCTACACCCGCCCTGGACCACAATCTTCAAGGGGGAGCGGGTGACCCTGCGATGTGATGGGTACCACCCTCTGCTCCTGGAGCTCCGGCCCGTCAGCACCCTCTGGTATCTGGGCCACCTGCTGCTGCCCTCCCACAAGAAAAGCATCGAGGTGCAGACACCGGGGGTGTATCGATGCCAGACTCGGGGAGCGCCTGTCAGCGACCCCATCCACATCTCTGTGTCCAACGGTGAGCATCTGAACCCGAGGGCAGGGACTGCGCGCACCTGCTCTGGCCAGACTGGCCCTCCTGTGGGAGGGGACAGCGGGCCACTCCCCTTGGGGCAGGAAATGGGGGCTGTCTTGAGTCTCTGAAGCAAGCAGGGCCCTGGGTGGCACTATGTGAGACACGGTAAGGCTTGCCTGGCTTCCAAAGGTCCCCCAAACCCCTCTGCCACAGTGGGAGGCAAATACACATTTGTGTCTGTTTATGAGACTCGCTCAGAAGGGCAGAGGCTCTGAGGACCAGGAATACTGGACTGGGACTTTTGGGGACGGGGTCAGCGAGGAAAAGGGCAAAGCAGAGGTGGGAAAGTGAGGGTCCTGGGAGAATTACTCCTCCCTAGAGCAGCACGAATGCTTCTCTGTGCTTCCCAGTAGGAACGTAATTGGATCGGTCTCTTTGGTTGTTGTGAGGATGAGAAAGGAACGATGACTTGTTAAGGGGGGTGAAAGAAGCAGTCGAACAAAGCATCTTAAAGTTTACTGCAGACATCCGCCCCGTGTGTAAATAGGGGGCAGTTCCGAACCTGATTTCCTGGGGATACTTAAAGGGTTTCAAAGCAGGTGAGAAAACAGCAATAATTTGTTCTTCGAGGCACAGGATTGGCTACTTGGGGGGGGGGATATATGTCATCTTAGCTTGATAGGCCACAACTTGTATTCAGAATTCAAATGTCATCACTTAGCATTTACATACATTTCATGTCCATGCTCGGTGGTTTGTGGTCTGGATATAATAGAGATAAAATACCGGCCATGAGAGAAGGCGATTACTACCTGTGGAATAGAGTAGCCTAGGGACTGTGGCTGTTACTCCAGAATCCTTTCTCAAAGTCAAACTCCTAAAATGCATCTAGAACACGTTAGGGTTATATGAGCTTAGCTGTGGTGATGGTGATGATGATGATGGTGGTGATGATGGTGATGGTGGTGATGGTGATGGTGATGATGGTGATGATGGTGGTGATGGTGATGGTGATGATGGTGATGGTGATGATGGTGGTGGTGATGATGGTGATGATGGTGGTGATGATGATGGTGATGATGGTGATGGTGGTGATGGTGATGGTGATGATGGTGGTGGTGATGATGGTGATGATGATGGTGATGATGGTGATGATGGTGATGGTGGTGATGATGGTGATGGTGGTGATGGTGATGATGGTGATGATGGTGATGGTGATGGTGATGATGGTGATGGTGGTGATGGTGATGGTAGTGATGGTGGTTATGGTGATGATGGTGATGATGATGGTGGTGATGGTGGTGATGGTGATGATGATGACGGTGGTGATGGTGGTGATGGTGGTGGTGATGATGATGGCGGTGATGGTGATGATGGTGATGGTGGTGATGGTGGTGGTGATGATGATGATGGTGGTGATGGTGGTGATGGTGGTGATGATGATGGTGATGGTGATGATGGTGATGGTGGTGATGGTGGTGATGATGATGGTGATGGTGGTGATGGTGGTGATGGTGGTGATGGTGGTGATGATGGTGATGATGATGGTGATGGTGGTGATGGTGGTGATGGTGGTGATGGTGGTGATGGTGATGATGGTGATGATGGTGGTGATGATGGTGATGATGGTGATGGTGGTGATGGTGATGATGGTGATGGTGGTGATGGCGATGTTGGTGATGATGATAATGGTGATGGTGATGATGATGATGGTGATGATGGAGGTGATGGTGATGGTGATGATGATACTGAGTGATGGTGGTGATGGTGATGATGGTGATGGTGATGATGACCCTGAGTGATGGTGATGATGGTGAGGACGGTGATGGTGGTGATCCATAAATACAAGGTATGGCGGGACATACCTAAGGCTGTACTACGGGGTCGGGGAAGTTTTCTGGAGGAAAAAAAGGTCTAAGCCCAGACAAGTAGGTCTCAACTAAAACAGGTGTGTGTGGGAGGGGGTGGAGGGGGTCTTCTTGACGGGTACAAAGGCTCAGTTCCCCCAGCATATATGCTGAGTGAGGATGGACTTAGCCTGCATTAAAGATGGGAGATGGGGACAGTGAGGGAGATACTGGGCAAGGGACAATATTGAGGTGGTGGTGCCAGAAAGGTAAGCAGGGGCCAGGTCAGGGAGGCCCCCAAAGCATCCTGAGGAGCTAAACTTGACTCTGATGACTTGACTCTGATGGCCGTTACTCTTTGATAAGGCTGGACCCAGTACCAGCCATCTTTGCCTTCCTAATCCCCAGTGAAAGACCTGCCCTCGGCTTTCCTCCCCCTCCTGCTCCCAATGCCACCGGTTCTGAGGATGCCAGACACAGATGGAGCAGGGAGGGAGCAGATGGAGCAGGGAGGGACCAGCGAGGCCAAGAAGGAGGGCACCTGTGCGGGGAGGGGAGCAGGGAGGTGGAGAAGAATGGGAGACTGCCAGGGCTGGATTTCTCTTGGAATCAGGCCTGTCTGCGGGGACTGTCGCAGACTGGCTGATCCTGCAAGTGCCCTACGCCGCGGTGTTTGAGGGCGAGCCGCTGGTCCTGCGCTGCCGCGGCTGGTACGACAAGGCGGTCTACAAGCTTCACTACTACCACGACAGCAAGGCCGTGCACTACTTCCACTCCAGCGCCAACTACACGGTGCCGCAGGCGCGCGCCAGCGACAGCGGCCGCTACCAGTGCTCCGGCACCATGCGCATCCCAGTGGAGAGCGCGCCCATGTTTTCCGCCAAGGTGGCGGTGACCGTGCAAGGTAGGGGAGCACCTGGCGCCCAGGAGGGAGGCGAACGAGCACTGGGAAATTCTGGGACGAGAACCTGGCGGGGCAGGGAGGGCCGTGGACAGGTGGCTGCCACGCACGCTTTCGCCTCTTCTCCGCAGAGAAGGCGCCCCCTAGGCCCAGCCAGCATGAGGCGGGTGTCACTGCCCTCCAGCACGCCCAGGCTTCTCACTGCGGGTGGGGACTCAGTGTAGGGGGCAGCTCTGTCCTCAGCCAGAAGGCGCGGCAGTGGAAGGGGTCGCAGTGGGAAGGGGTCGCAGTGGGAGGGGGTGCAGCCAGCTCTTCTAGGGCGCGAGACCCCAACCGGATCTCATCGGGATGTGACAGAAAGAGTCTGGGCGGGTCCCGCCCCCTTGCAAGCTCTCCGCATCCCTCGGGGGCTTCCCTCCCTCCCTCTGAGCGCACAGCCTCCTCCAGCCCCTTCCCCGCGGGAAACCCGAGGGACCGAGGGACCGAGGGGCCGCGGACACTGGAACCTCGTCCCCTGGGGCCCCTGCGCCGGTCCGCCGAGCACGCTCAGCCCCTGGGTCCCCTCTCCGCAGAGCTGTTCCCGGCGCCGGTGCTGAGGGTGACCGGCCGGGCCGAGGCCCGCGGCGGGGTGACGGTGCGCTGCGACACCCGCCTGCACCCGCAGAAGCGCGACACGCCACTGCAGTTCGCCTTCTACAAGTACAGTCGCCTTGTGCGCCGCTTCGACTGGGGCGCCGAGTACACGGTCCCCCAGCCCGAGGTCGAGGAGCTCGAGTCGTACTGGTGCGAGGCCGCCACCGCCACGCGGAGCGTCCGAAAACGCAGCCCGTGGCTCCAGCTCCCCGGGCGCGGTGAGTGCCCGCCCCCTCGGGGACGCCCCGCCCAGGCCCTCCCTCCTTCTCCCTCCCTCCCTCCTCTCCACCTCCCTCTTCTCTGCTCCCCTCCCTTCCTCCTCCCCAACCCATTCCCTCCGCCCTCCTCACCCCTCCCCTCTCTCCCTCCCTCTTATCCACCCCATCCCCACTCCGCCTTCCTCACCCCTACCCCGCTTCTCTCCACCCTATCCTCATCGTCCTCCCCACCCCTCCTCTCCACCCTTCCGATCTCTTCTTCTTCACCACCCCATCCACTCCGCCTTCCTCACCCACCCCTTCTGTCCTCTCCACTCCGTCCCCACCCTCCCTCCCCTCCACCCCGTTCATCCCGCATCCCCACCCCTCCCTCCTTCTTCAAGCCTTTCCACCCTCCTCA
>NC_043702.1:169878121-169909158 GCF_006229205.1 Suricata suricatta | reverse complement strand
GGCCGCGGGAGAATGAGTGCAGCCGCGCGGTGCTCGTGTGTTGCGTTCGCAGGTCTAGCCTTGGACTTGGCGTCCACCACCGCCCCGGTCCCACAGGCCGCAGCCTTGGCGCCTGGCGACCAGCCGCTTTCCTTCAGAAAGCCCGCTGTGTCCCGATCGGCCACTCCCGTCACCTCCGTCCCGAACGTCACCTCTTCGGGGCTGCAGTTCCCCGCAGGCAGAGCCCCAACGGCTGGGCCTCCGGCCTGCGCCCCGCCGACGCCCTGGGCACAACTCGCCGCCCTGAAACCCGACATGGACCTTCTGCTCCGAGAAATGCAGTTGCTCAAAGGCCTCCTGAGCCGGGTGGTCCTGGAATTAAAGGAGCCACAGGCCTTCCCAGAGCAGGAGGGAACCCCGGAGACCCCCGCCTCCCAGGCTGCTGTGAGCCCGGGAACGCAGGAGACCCCCACTGTGGGGAGCTGAGGCCCCGGGGGCGCCACTGCCCCCCCTCTCTCGGGGCTCCAAGTCTGCAGTCTCTTCCGCTTGCCACCCGCAGAGACCTCGAGAAGCCATCTCTGCTGGTCTCTGCTGGTCTCTGCTGGCCTGCCTGTGTCTGGTGGTGGCTTCCAAGAAGCACCATAAAGTGTGGTGGCCCATAATTTCCGTGTGGTACATGTGTGAGCGGTTTGTCATCACAGGGCCTTTCCTCTGAGCTCTTCCTTCCCCTCCCAGGACCTCCCTCCTGTTACTCTCTACTCCGGAGTTCATATTTGGCAGGGAATTCAGTCACCCTTAGCTTTTCATACACGTCCACCCGGTGCCTATGTCCTCACAAGCAGTATTATTTTGGCACTTAAGGTCATTGAGGGAATGAGCCCTTTGGAACCGTTGAGGTTCAAGCTGTAATTATTCATAATGAATTTAATGTCGATTTTAAAAAGGCTTTCAGTCCCATTTCTGATGAGTTTATACCCTGAAGTCCCAGATTCTGATTAGTTTTAATGTCTATTTATTTTTGAGAGAGAGACAGACAGACAGACAGAACGTGAGCAGGGGAGAATCAGAGAGAGGCAGGCCCAGAATTAGAAGCAGGCTGCAGGCTGTGAGCCTGACACCGGGCTTATACCCACGAACTTGAGATCATGACCTGAGCCCAAGTCAGACGCTTACCTGACTGAACCACCCAGGCGCCTCTATTCTATTTAGTTTTAGAGGGAAAGGTACCTGTGTGGCCTCCATTCCACAAGGGGGGCCCCCATAAGGGTCAGAGTTCCAGGAGACTCACCCGATGCTCCCCCTGCCCGTGTAGCTGGACAGACTGATGGGCTCCAGAAGCAGCAGGCAGGCCACACTCACTTTAGCTATAACTTAAACAAATGGTACTATTTGCATCCAGAAATTTCTTTGGAGGAAGTTTAAGACAAATCCTTAAAAATGCGAAATTCTAGCTTTTAGCTTTTTTTTTTTTTTTTTTTTTTTTACTTCTTTGGGTGCCACACCAACCCTAACATGACCAGATCCAAATCCCACCCTGCAGGGTGGTTTTATTGTTACTTGAAGGATGACAGTGAGAGACCACAGGATCATCTCAGCGATGTGTTCACGCTAAGTCCTGTTTCCAGAGTCCTTCATCAGCCTGCTAGAGTCATTTGTTCTCTGCAGGGCTGGTATGACTTCTTCCCAGAAGGTCCTCGAGTCCATGCCTTATGACATTTAAGGGGCGCTGTCAAAGGTTAAGGACTGGGAACAACACTACCCTCCCGCCTCTGGCTTCTACTTGACCTTGCCACCACCCAGTTTCCCCTTTCTTTTTGAGTGATTAACCAACTTGCTTCATCATATTCTTCTAACCCTTATGTCTCACCGTATTATTACAAAGTCACTGAAATTATACAGGGAGAGAGACAGGCAGGCACACAGGTGACAATGCAAGGTGATGCGTGCTCTCTGAAACACACTGGAAATGCAGAGAAGGAAGCGGAATCATTAAGAAAAGTAAGAATTCAAGGGGAGAGAAAAAGAGTGAGTGCGGAGCGTGTAGGTTGCGGAAAGGCGTGGCGATCTGATAGGTCCTAGTGTGCCTGTAGCTAATTCAGAGTGGTTGGAGAATTGTTTGTGTTTCCGTGTGGGGAGGTGAATTTTAGGGGCAAGGTGCCAGAGGCGAAACGGTGAAGGGAAAGGGCATCAGAAGGTGAAAGTCTTGTTAAGAAGTCCTTCAGCCTGTCAGATATTTGCGATGGGTATTAGGAAGCATTCTTAACTGGAAGCCTCCATAAGCCTTATAGGAGGAGATACCAATTTAAATTTTATTTTAGAAATCTTTTTTTTAATGTTTATTTGTTTTTGAGAGACTGAGAGGGAGCATGAGCAGGGAAGGGGCAGAGGGAGAGGGAAACACAGAACCCGAAGCGGGCTCCACCCTCTGAGCTCTCAGCACAGAGCCGGATGCAGGGCTCGAACCCACGAAATGTGAGTTCATGACCTGAGCTGAAGTCAGACGCTCAACCAACTGAGCCACCCAGGGGCCCCAAAAATATTTTTTAATGTTTATTTATTATTGAGAGGCAGAGAGAGACAGAGCATGAGCATGGGAGGGGCAGGGAGAGGGGGAGACACAGAATCTGAAGCAGGCTCCAGACTCTGAGCGGTCAGCACAGAGCCCAACATTGGCGGGGGGGGGGGGGGGGGGGGGGGGGGGGGGGGGGGGGGGGGGGGGGGGGCGGGGTGAATTGAACTCACAAACCATGAAGTCAGATGCTTAACGGACACTGACTAAGCCATCCAGGGGCCCCCAGGAGATGCCAATTTAAAATTAGAAACGAAGAAACACTTAAATTGACCTCAGTGGACATGTGCTTATTGCTGAGAAGACATGCCCAGGCCCCTCAATCCAGTACTGGGTTCTGGTTTACAAGAATCCGTGTGGCTCTGACTTCCAGCTTCCTAAAGCAGGCTCACTCTCTTCTCAGAACTCTCCTCCCAAAATGACTTCCCTGGCTAACCCCACTTGCCCGGACAAGGCTCCTTCCTCCTTCTGATTTTGTTCCCCTAAGGTCTCTGCCATATCTGAATTAGATAGGAAGTGACCAGTCTTAGTGGCAAGAAGCTCAGTAACCAAAGGATCTCAAGTCAGAAAACCCCCCAACACCAAACAAAAACAAAAACCAGTTGGTCATTGTTCAGGAGAGGGAAAAAAAGTGGAAGAGCCTCTCACAAGAGAGCTAGAATGGCAATACCCTCTTCACTCACCCTCGGTTAGCAGCCCGAACACCCTCCTTCCTGCCCTGCCACCTGCTTCCCTTCTGCACTTGAGACATGAGCCTGGGGAGGAGCAAGCTTTAAGGGGGAGAATGGGAGTCATCCAGGAGTCCTCTCTCTCCTCTCTCTCTCTCTCTCTCTCTCTCTCTCTCTCTCTCATGTGTGTGTGTGTGTGTGTGTGTGTGTGTGTGTGTGTGTCTGACTGGGGCGGGAGGGGTTGATGTGCATGCCCTCTAGACCACGGTGTGAACCCCCAGCTTTCATAGGTCCTCCCCTATGATCTCCAGGAAGCCTACACTATGAAAAGAGAAGGAAATATCACACAAGCAACTTACTGGCCATGCCCCTTTGGGTTAAAAAATCATCTCATCCAGCTTCTCATTGAGATTCCAAGATGCATTAAGGGAAACAGAAGGCTAGCTAGCCAGGCTGGGCAAGGCGAGTGCAGAGCTCATCTCTGACCAGCAAGGAGAGCAGCAAAATGCTGGAGAAGCCTGGGGGAAAGCTGCTTCTCTCTGGTTCTCTGACCAGTCCCGGGCCTCAGACTCAGACCCCAGACCCTACACCTGCAGGGGTCCGCCCTAGATTCCAGACAAGGAGACCACACACCTGCTATCAGAGAGCAGAGAGGATTCTGGCACGTTGTGGCCTTTGGATCTCAGCCTTACTCACTTATTCTGTGCTGCCTGAGTCTGTTTCTTATTCAGACTTAACTCTATGGAAAGGCGGAACTCTTTGGGGTCTACACTTCTGACTTTTCCCCCTAAGAGATTGAAGCTAATCCTGTGGGTTAAAGTCCAGACTCCCCCTTGTGGCCCGTGGGGCCCATTCACGGGGTAGTGCAGTCACACTGACTTACTCTTTCCCCAGCATGGCGGCACCTTGCCCACTTCTGTGCCTTGGTATAAACTCTCGCCTCAACCCCAATGGGGGGCTGCACAGGCCTTCTGAGCCCACGTTTCCTCATCCGCAAAATGAGGGAAATAAGAGCAACCTTACAGGGGGAGAGAGGCAAGCAAGAAGATTCTTTCATTACTGAAGTTTCAAGACAGGGGATGCTAAGATGCTTAGAAGCACACAGGAGGGACACTAAGCCCAGAGTGGGGCTCACTAATCATTTCCTGTAGAGATGACATCTGCCAGCCCTACTGTATCAGTATTAGATAGTTTCTAAACATTTGCTATTTTACGTTACGCTACAGTGAATATCCTTACCCCTACATCTTTATGCATGTCTTTGATTCTTTTTGTTTTGCCTTTTTGTTAAAATTTTTTTTTCCTCAATGAATATTTATTTTTGAGAGAGAGGAAGAACACAGTCAGGGGAGGGCCAGAGAGAGAGGGAAGCAGAGGATCCGAAGCGGAGGTCATACTAGTAGCAGATAGCCGATGCGGGGCTTGAACTCCCGAACTGAGAGATCACGGCCTGAGCCGAAGTCAGATGCTTCACCAGACTGAGCCCCACCGGCGCCCCTTTATGCACGTATTTGAATTTATCTGTGGGATAAACTCCTAGAAGTAGAATTGCTGGATTGAAGGAGATGAGTCCTTTGTATTTTAATAGATACTGTCAAGTTATCCCTCAAAGAGATCATAGTAATTTGAGCTTGACACGAGTTATGCATGAGGGTTTGTCTCTCCAACAGCAGTCAAGAGAGCCCATCATAATACTTGTATTTCTTAATCAGACCCAGAGAATCTCTTGACTCTTTATCTGCTGCTGGATGTTCCCAGTGGGGTCCTGAACCGGTACTAATCCTGCGTCAGGTAGCCACCTAGCAGCACAGTGCCCCTGCGCCAACACCCCCTTGTAATGCTACCCCACTCCATCTCCTGAGTTACTTGCTAGTTGGTCCACAGTTAACTAAGGGAAATGTACCCTCAACTGTGCTTACTTATTAAGTGCAGACTTTCTGCCAAGTAGAGCTCTTGTTTCCCACCCGTACTACAGTCAGCCCGTATTGGTTTAGTTCATTCCCAGGTCACTACACCTGCCGAGACCATTGGTTTCAATGCTCGACATCCTCATCGTCCTGAGTCTTCACATCACTGTATATCCCCGATTCAGCTAACATCTAAGGCGAAAGAACAGGTAAAATACACCCTTGTCTTTCTCAGTTCAAAGGAGCCGGACTCATTACAGTGATGTGGGAGATGACCGTTCTCCCGTTGCTTGAAGTAAATACGCCCCTAATGTCACGTGTGAGGTTGCAAGAGCCAAGCTAATCAGCTGTGGACCTACAGGTGGCAGAGTACAGAGGCTAAGAACCCTGGCTGAGGAGTTCAGACCCAGGTCCAAGTGTCATTTGTGTTACTTACCAGCGGTGTAGCCTCGGGCAAAATACTTTGTCTCTGAAGTTGTTTCCTCACCTGCAAAGCAGAACGGTCATGGGTCTCACAGAATTGCTAGAAGAGATTACGCAGATAACATAATACATAAGCAGTACATTGTTATTATGGCTGTCATGCAGTGACTCTAAAAGGACGTTGATTGCAGGATGCACCATTAAACAGAATACTAAGAAAGGAAATCATGGCCAGGTACCCTACACATTGTCTTTTAAGTTTAATGGGACATTAGAAATTTTCTGTCTGACAACTTTCCTGCGAAGAACATGAATAATGCAACATTCTTTAAAAAGAAGCCTGAGGGCGTCTGGGTGGCTCAGTCGGTTAGGCTTCTGAATGGCTAAGCTGAGGTCATGATCTTGTCGTTCCTGAGCCCCCAGGGCTCTGCCCTGACTACACGGAGCCTGCTAGGGATTCTCTGTCCCCTTTCTCTCTGCCCCTCTCTTGTTCTCTCTCTCTCTCTCTCAAAATAAATTTAAAAACTTAAAAAAAGAAGACGCTTGAATAAGAGTGACAGTCAGCAATTACTTGGAAGCTTACTTTTGACTTCTGCTTCAGGAATGTTGCTAAACATGTCTGATCAACCTCCCACTTCACCTCTTCCCACAACCTACGATTCACTGTTGTCTCTGGAAATTTCTTCCAAGCTGCTCATGCTCATTCTGTAAATTTTGATGCTGGGACTCTAATGTTCCGGTTTATGGAAGGAATGAAAACTGACGAGATGACAATGATAAGACGCTTCATGATTTCACAGGTGCTAAAATGTAGTTTAAAAAAATGTTTTCGTTTTTAATGTATTTTTTAAGATTTTATTTTATTTTAATAAAAAGGGTTTTTATCTTTAAGTAATCTTACACCCAAAGTGGGGCTTGAACTCAGGATTCTAAGATTGAGAGTCACATGCCGCTCTGACTGAGCCAGCCAGGCACCCCTAAAATGTAGTGTTTTTTTTTAATATTTTATTTATTTTTGATACAGAGGGAGACAGAGCATGAGCGGGGGAGGGGCAGAGAGAGAAGGAGACACAGAACTAGAAGCAGGCTCCAGGCTCTGAGCTAGCTGTCAGCACAGAGCCCGACACGGGGCTCAAACCCACAAATGTGAAATCCGACCTGAGCCGAAGTCAGAGGCTTAACCGACTGAGCCACCCAGGCACCCCGTAAAAAAGAAAGACTTAAAATTAGTAAAATACAAAATGCACCCTGAATGCAAATGTAGGAAAGCAAATTTCAAAGTGTCTAGAGAATAAGCCACATATGACCCTACATGTAGCCAGAAATAAACGTGGGCGTCTTTTTGAGACGTAGTGGAGGTCTTCCAAAATCTGAATGGAATTTAAAGACTCTTTAGTTCAGCCAAGACACCAAGGCATTTCCTTTCTAAGTTTCTGCCCACTGGGCCACGCATGCAGCCGAGCTTGGCCCAGTCCTGGAGGCCAGTCATTTCCGTGAAGACTTGGTTCTTGTTTCCTCCTAAATGACAGCCTACTTTACCATTGGGCAAGCTCTGGCCGTTAGAAAGTTCTTCCTTAGAGATAAGGAGCAAAATGGTTTTGTTATAACTTTCAGTCAGTGTACCTCCCAGGGGCACCCAGAACTGATTCCGGATCCTCTTGTTAGCTTTTCAAATATTTCAAAGACACTGGTTAGGTCATGTTTAGGTCTTATTAAAGAGATACTTTTTGGAGTGTGACCAAAAAAAGAAAGAGAGAGAGAGACTCTTTTTCTTGTTTTTTTCAGTGTTTTCACCTGTCCCTAATTAGGAGTTCCTTCTCCATCCTGGCTGTTCTGAGGGTACCTCCAGCTCTTGTATATTTGTTTTAAAATGTGGGGGGCGCCTGGGTGGCTCAGTCGGTTAAGCATCCGACTTCGGCTCAGGTCATGAGCATGATCTCACGGTTCATGGGTTCGAGCCCCGTGTCGGGCTCTGTACTGACAGCTCAGCGCCTGGAGCCTGTCTCCAGATTCTGTGTCTCCTTCTCTCTCTGACCCTCCCCTGTTCACACTGTCTCTCTCTGTCTCAAAAATAAATAAAAAACATAAAAAAATTAAAACATAGATAAAGTGTGGGACCCACGACACACGGCTCCGGGGAAGACAAGGCAGGAAGGCAGGATTTTATTTTTATTTTTTACAATTAAGCAATCATCCTCATGACAGGGTGGCAAAAGTGATCTTCCGTGACACAATAGACGTGACATTCTGAAGCCAGATCGTCACATGCAGAATTTACAGAGGACATGGTTGAGGATCTGTTCCCTGACTTTTGGACTCTGAAGTTGCATGGAGGAGACACAAAGAGGTCAGAGCACCGAGAAGAGAGAGGGTCTGGGCAGAGACTCCTTTGCCGGGAGGTGAGACCCCATCCCAATTCTTCTTTGTAGTGAGGAGGCATGGGAAGCCCCTACATCTCCCTCAAGCTTAACGAGGAAGGTGCCCCTGGAGTCACCCAGGGAGGAGGTCTGAACCGTGTTCCGGGCAGTGGGGAGACACGGGAACCGAGCCTGGCTCACACCTGACAAGGTTAAGGTGAGCTGTGGCTGCAGGATAGAAAAGCCTGTCCGGGGATGAGCCTGTGCCACAAAATATCCTGGAGCAAACCGGCCACCAAAGGGTTAATGGGGCTGATCCCAGCTACTCCTAAGGGCCACAGCCGGGCTTTTCATTTGCCTTTAAATATCCCTGGCTCTCCAGGGGAGGCAGACTTGAGGCTTGCCCTCTCTCTGGAATACCCCTTGTCCTTGCTGTCCGTCGGATGTCCACAATCGTCTTTGCTGTGCACCGGGCCGAAGAGCTGGGGCTTGGGTACAAGCTGGCGCGGGGCTGTCTTGGCTCCCGGAGTCAGGCCACCAGGAAGGCTTGGCCAAGGCACCAAAAAGTGGAAGGTGAATCTGGATTCCAGGGGCTGAGGGAAGGACACCCAGAGGCATTGCTGCATCTGCGGTGAGTTCGGGACCAGAGGAGAGCAGTCCTCCAAAATAAACATCTCCAAAAAGTCCACACAAGTGCCCGTGGGAGAAAGAATGGGCTTTAGCGACCTGCCAAGTTCAGAGAGCAGAAACCTGCCCCCGGGGACCTAAGAGCTTTCTGTTTCCTTACCCATCCTCCCTCCCTTCCCTCTTCTCAACAACTGAAGTAAGAAATGGGGGGAAACTGCCTGCTGAGAGAAGTGGGGGGGAAGAGGCAGAGGAAAGGGGGAGGGATGCGGGTCTAGCTCCTTCCCCAGGTCAGGACCTCAGCTGGGTAAGTAGGAGGACAAAGACTTACCTTTGCATTGAGGTTGAGGTCTGGGCGTTCTAGTTTATAAATTCAAACGGTGCTTGGTGACCTACAGGCATTACAGGACTATCCGTCACCAAGAGAAGCAGAAAAATCATGGCTTGTCTCAAATAGTAATGAACATGGATATCACCGGGGCTCTTCCTCAGATGCAGGTTGAGTCAGTGGGTCCAGGGTGGGGTCTGAGAACCTGCATTAAAAAATTTTTTTAAATTTATTTTTGAGAGAGAGCAAGAATAAGGAGGGGCAGAGAGAGAGAGGGAGACACAGAATCTGGAAGCAGGCTCCAGGTTCTGAGCTGTTATCACGGATACTGATACTCTCAACTCAAACTCATGGGATCATGACCTGAGCCGGAGTCAGAGGCTTAACTGACTGAGCCGCCCAGACCTCCCCCAGGAGCCTGCATTTCTAACAAGCGCCTAGTCGGTGCCCGTACTGCCGATTCTTGGGGCACGCTTTGAGTAGCAAGGTGCTGGAAGCAGGGAAAGATCACCCCATTGAATACAGTTTAAATGGATTATGAAAAAGATTAAAAAGCTGCATTTTGATCACACCATGAATTGTGATTTCAACATACAAGTCATCCGCTTTATTTGACTTTTAACCATAGCATCATGATGGAATTTATTCTCTTTATTTGAAAAAAAAAGTCATAGCATATAAAAAAAGAGGGTCAAGTCGACTTTCTGATGCCACCTTCCCACTCCCTCGGTAGGTATAGAGGGAGCCAGTGTTTAACAACAGTTTGGTGCAAGCTCTTCCAGACCTTTAACACAACAAAGTATATTGATCAGAATGCAGTTTCAGAGAACAGAATCCACTTCAGCTGGGTTAAGTAGGAAGGAATTTAGTATATGCCGTTTCACAGCCTACGGAATAGTTGGAAGAGATGAAGAAACAGATTCTAGTTTAGGTTTTCAGCAAAGCCCCCCAGTATCGGGCCACCGTGGGAGTCACTGCCCCTTCCATGATCATAAAACCGTCCATGGGGAACCACGCAGACCCTGTGATGATCAGAGAAACAGCCACAGTAAGAAAGAAGCTACTCTTTCTGGGAGGCTTGGTGGCTCCATCAGTTGAACGTTCGACCTCGGCTCAGGACATGATCTCATGGTTTGTGGGTTCAAGCCCCGCGTAGGGCTATGTGCTGACAGCTAGCTCAGAGCCTGGAGCCTGCTTCAGATTCTGTACCTCCCCCTCTCTCATACAGTCTCTCAAAAATAAATAAAAAACATTTAAAAAAGAAAGAAAGAAGCTAGTCTTTCTGGGGCACCACGATGGAACTTTGCCTGCTGCAGTCCAAGAATTAGATGCTCGGGGGCCCTGAGATCGTGGACACTGGGATCTCTGCCGTGGCTGCCACAGAGCACCCCCAAACTCTCCCCTCTTTCCAGAAGCAGCAGAAGCTGCAGAAGCGCAGCCTCTGTTTCACTTTCACCTTCCACGTGTTGTCCAAAGGCTTCGGAGTGGCCAGACCTCAGCGGGGCCCCTCACCCGGCCACAAGGGACTCTGGGTCCCTTTCAGCTTTCTGGGACGCAGCAGCTCAGAAAGGCACTTGAGAAGGTAGTGGAGCAAACGTTGACCCCATATCCACAGACGGTGAAGATGGCAGTCCTAGAATGTACTGCTGTGAAGGGCCTAGAGATTTAATCCAACTTGTTGATTTAGAGGCCACGAGGTGGAGGCCCGGGACTGACTGACTTGTTAATGCTGGGGTAGACACAGAGACCGGGGTTCCCGGTGGCCTGGAGGACACCAGCTTTCCCAGGGGACCGGTGATACTGTGCAGCCTCACTAAGCTGACTGCCTACAAACCCATCGCAAGATTGCTTCTGTCTAAGGCCTACCTCTTCGCCCCCCAACTTCGTTTGTGTAGTTCATGTGGGGGATCAAAGGGCAGAACCTTCTATTTATCTCTTGGGAATTTTGTTTTTGTTAGTTTAACAGGACAATTTTGGATCCCAGTGTCGTACCCCTCTGCTATTACACACAGAAACGAGGTAAGCATGTCTTCTGTGCCCTAACCCAGATTCCTCCACAATGACAAAAAGTTGGATAAAACCGATGAGGGAAATGCAGGTGAGGACTCTCACTAGAAATCTCTCTCATTGCTTCTTTTCTCTCCCTTCTGGTACTATTGTATAACCATTGGCCAAGCTCAACCGATCACTCAGTTGCTCTGATATCCACCGTATATTTCTCCCCTTGTCCACAGGAGGTGTGGCCCAAAGCCTGGAGAAGTACAGACTCAGAGTGTGGGCAGCCTCCCTAATCTGCCGGCCTAGTCGTTCTGTCTGGAGATGAACAGGCTAAGAATCCTGGCAAGCTCGTGCTGCCCCCTAGTGGACGCTGCTGCTTCTTTTAAATTGAGGTGTACTAGACCCATAACCTATTAATTTCCCGTGTACAACAGAATGATTCCATATTTATATGTATTATGAAATGGTCACCTCAATAAGTCGAGTTAACACCCATCCCCACACATAGTTACAGAATGTTTTTCTTGTGATGAGCGTTTTTAAGAGCTACTCTCTTAGCAAGTTTTAAATACGCAATACAGTATTATTAACTACAGTCTCCACGCCCACCATATTGTTAACTATAGTTAATAACCATGCTATCGATGGGGTTTTGGAATGGTGGGGGTTCAGAGCTGAAGGGCAAGAAAGAATTCCTGAGACGTCTTTGGTGCAAAAAAAGTGATTTTATTAAGACACACGGACGGGGACCCGCGAGCAGGAAGAGCTGCACTGGGCTTGTGAGGAGTGGGTGGTTCCGTGGTACGGAGTGCGGAGGCCACCAGGGGGACTTTCATATGCTAAAGAGGACTCACCGGACGCCCGGGGCCCTGCTGCTGTCCCGCGGTGGCTGCCTTCCCTCCAGTGAGGCCTTAGCATGAAGATGGGAGGGGGGGGCTCTAGGAGAAACGTTAAACTCTTTATTTGCCTCAAGCATTTGTTAATGGGCTGCAAGTCTTAACCAAATTTAATTTTTCCTGCCACTTGCTTCTTGCCTTTGTTCTCCGCCGCACTGTGGAGGGCACGGTGGTGCTGGGGCTCCAGGAAACAGTCTACAGGTTTCTGGAGATTATTAGGCTGTTGATAAAATTGCCTTTTGTGATTGACTGAGACATCTGTAAACTGATGGAGACTCGTGTCCTGTGTGACTGGGATCTCCTGTTTGTCCATGTTAACCTTTTGTTTTCTTTCCTTTTCTTTGTTCTTGGGCAGCAGGAGTGCCTGAGGACTGTCGCTCACATCCCACCTCGCGGCGGGGGGGGGGGGGGGGGTGTCTGGGTCGCTTGTGCTTTGCCCTCAGCTTGCTTTCTGCTCCCTCACCACTGTCATTAATAACACTGTAGTTTATGTGGCTGCTCATTTCTGTAAACACTAACCCGCCATTCCTGCCTTAGTTGGCTCTAGAATACGGTTTTGGATTCCAGGCAACCTTACTGGCTTGATGGCCTAAGGGTATGGATGGAGATGGGGGGCTCATCCCCTGAGTGCCAGGGAGGGGGGAGGGAGCTAAGGGGCTTGGAGACCTTCTTGTGAAAGGCTTGCATACAGGAGGCCAGTGAGTGAGGGACACGTAGTGATGAGGTTTTGGGGGTGATGGTGGGGGTGGTCCAGAGCCGATGGCCAAGAAAGAGTTCCTGAAGACGTCTTTGGTGCAAAAAGTGATTTTATTAAAGCACAGGGCCAGGACCCAGGGCCAGGAAGAGCTGCACTGGGGGTGTGATGGGTAACTGATTATATCCCTTGAGGTTGGGGGAGGGGGTTCAGGGACAGTGTAAGTCTCTAAGGAATTTAGAAGCAAGGTTTCCAGGACCTTGAGGGGCTTGCTGCTGGTAGGAAAATGCCATTTATTACTGTTTAGTAAACTCTCAGTCATGAGACCCCTCCCATGTATACCAGGGGCCATAAGCTTGGAGTAAGGTTGCCAGCACATATCTTGGGGGGCTTGAGACAAAGGAAGTTTCCAAAGAAATTTTTATATGTTAAAACAGACTTACAGGATTCTGGGGGGTCAGGATTCCCTTTTGCCCCCAGCAAAGTGTCATCGCTGATGCAGCTGAGCTCCTAGAGGGAGGTCACACTGCTGGCTTCTTTTTTTCTTTTTTTTTTTAATTTTTTTTCCCATTCTTTTATTTATTTTTGAGAGACAGAACGAGCAGGGGAGGGGCAAAGAGAGAGAGGGAGACACAGAATGTGAAACAGGCTCCAGCCTCTGAGCTGTCAGCACAGAGCCCTACATGGGGCTCAAACCCACGAACCGCGAGATCATGACCTGAGACGAAGCCGGACACTCAACCGACTGAGCCCCCCAGGCGCCCCCTCGCTGCTGGTTTCACGGACTTGTCAGGGGGCTGTAGGCAGTAAGAGAATTTAATGTTCCATTTGCCTTGGTTTCCCACATCACTGTGCCAAGCACGTAAGCGCCTTTCCTTTGTTCCTGGGTTGTCGGGAGTGTGTGGGGACTATCACACAGATCCCACCTGGGGCGGGCGGGATGGGGGAGTGGCTTGTACTTTGCCCTCAGCTTACCCCGCACTCCCTCATCATGTAGAAGCTCGTTCCCTCCACCGAGGCTGCAGCTTATGTAGCCACTGTTAGGGCCGGATGTGACCCGTGTGACTGTGCACGTGTCCCAGGATGGCTTGTGAAACCCGACCACAAACTGTCCCTTTATGACTAACGGCTGACGCCATGTTGGGCACATTGGATGAGATGGTCCGGGGTCAGCCCTCAGATCTCCGTGTGTGCTGCTCAGGCTCTCTCTCCCCGACCACCCTTGCCAGCCCTTTCCTCTCCTCTCCTTCACCCGTGGGAAAGACCCAACGCGAATGCCACCTTGGCAGAGAGTTTCTTCCAGCCAAAAAGAATGATTTTTTTTTTTTTGGTCTGAGCCCCAAGTATTGTGTTTGTGCTGTCAGTTTCACACCAGGTTTGGGGTAACTGTACCCTTGTCTACATACGTCAAACTTGACTCTCGGTCTTCATTGAATTCTGCGCTGTATCCCCCTTGCTGAGTGCGAACGAAGAAATGGAGATAAAATCACCGAGGGCTTCATTAAGTACTTTTAAAAAAATATTTCACTTTGAAACCACATGAAAGTGCTTCCATGAACCCCCAAATCTAGCTTTTTTCCTTCCTCCTTGGGCAGTTTCTTCCGGCAGCTTGAATGTTCGTAAACGGCCTGTCTCTACTTCCGGTTCTCCAGGCTGGGAATGAGTACATCGCTGGTAGGAGTGGGCGAAGAGATGCTTCTCGGAAGAGGTGAGGCAGGAGATACGAACCACTTAGAAGTGGGGTATCAGTGGTGAGGAGGGGCAAGGAACAGCATTTTCAAGGCTTTAGAAATATTTTGTAGACTGATCAAAAGCTCCTAGGAGTCGTGTTTTCGTAGTTTAAGCCCTCTGGGGACGTTAAAGGAGGCATTGTAGCCTTGTGACTTGTGGCTGGGGACACTGCAATTCAGAGGGCTTCGCCGGCTTGGCCAAGCCACACGGCTAATACATGACAGAGCAACTCTTCTGTTAGGACTTGTGTGCAGAAGGACAGAGCTCTCTCCACCATAACTCCGGATGAGGCTTGGGCAGCAGAAGAGCTCTGAACGCTGTTACGTTGGGAAGGGGCAGCTTGGCCATTCTCTGCATCTTGTCTGTCTTGGGAAAAGCACTGGGGGGGCGGGGGAGGTGAGGGGGTGAGGGGTTGGGGGGAGATTTCTGCAAAATGTAACCCAGCAAACCCCCAATGTGCAACCTAGAATGCCAAAGTCCAGCTCCAGCAAGTCCAGGGTTCCTGTAGGATGGACGGTGTTGGCAAGAGAGGGGAGAGAGAGCCACGAGATTCTTTCTGCTCACCAGGCAGGCATCTCTGCACTGACTGAGAGGCAGCTTTATTTATCATTAAAATGTATGAGCACAACACAGAGGTGGCGTTTGCCTTAGACAATGATTTCTGATGACAAATTCCTTTGGCATGTAAAAATTTCTCAGAACATAGATTGGTAGAAGACTCATGCATAACCGTTATCAATAGTGATTGGTGTAGGTGATTTAGATGCTGATCATATGGGGAAGGAAGGGATCTTCAGCATTCAAATACAGGACAATGTTTTTAGCATAGCGAAGGCAAAGGTTAGTTCTTGTGAGCAGGGGTCAATAGCCTGTTTCCTTGAGGAGAAGCAAAACAGGTTTTTCAGGAAATACAATATTTGCTCCCATAAACACAAAAAAAGAAATTCCTATAATAAGTTTTTTTCACAAGGTGCAGTCTGCATATTTTAGGGCTACACCTTGTGAGTTCAGAATGGCTCCCAACACTGGGACGGCTGTGGTCTCCTAGGCTCCTTTCATCCCACTCTGCTCACCAGTTTCTCTTTGAGTCAAAAAGAGATCAGTTCCTGTTCCAGCCCTAACAGGCGGGAGGGGGGGGGAGGGGGGGGATGCTAAGTTTGCAAATGTTGGGGGTGGGGGAGTACGGCAGGGGAGTTGTTAGTTCCGCTGACCCAGTGAGGGGGCTCCAGCTCCACTCAGTCATCTCTGGCTCCCAGGATCTGAAATGCTGATGCTTCTTCCTCAGAATCTTGACCGGGTTTACCCCCTTTGTAAAGAGGATGCATCTTTACAAAGACACAGAATCTGATTGACTGAGTTTAGGACTGTGGCTGCAGCCTGGTGGGTGGCTAGGATCCACTTTCCCCTAATCCTCATAACCAATACGTTCCTGGACTGAGCGGTTCATCTCTGCTCACAGCTTCAGCTGCACCAGCCTTTCCTCTCCCCACAGCTCAGCAGCCCTCCCCACGGCCCCTCCGAGCTGTTCCCTCCAGGTGCACAGCTTTAGCTCGGCATATCCCTCTGCCACTAACCAGCGACGCGTACCAACAAGTTAATTCTTATTGGAACTCTGCAACTTGGCTATAATATTGTAGGTTAGCAAAACGGAGTAAAACATTGAAAATCATTAACTTGCTGATTTGCTTCTATAAATTGCTTCGCAAATGTTATCTCTCTGTTCACTGTTCTAACTACGTGGTGACCGCTATGTGGCTCTCTGTTGGAATTATCAGAAGGTGCTAACCTCGCTGGTAAATTTGCCTGCTTTCTAAACAGACAACTTAGATCGTAAATGGCACTCCCGCCCCCCCCCCACTGTTCGAAGCTGACCTGCAGGGGACCAGCCCTCACACCACTATCTATGGGTCTCCGAGTGAGGGGTTGATGTCAAAAAACACAGATACAGTGAATGGCGGTAATGCCACACTTTACTTGATTTCTAAGATGCTCATATAGTGAAGTGATTTAATTATTACATTATTAAAAGATGAATGATACTTAGGTGAAGAATAACATGTTCTGGGAAAAGGGCTCAATTTCATAGTAAAGGAAACAGAAAGTCACAAACAAGAATGAAAGTCATTAAGTAGGGTCTGTTTCTACGTATATGGTGAAAGATTAACAGAATCACAAAAGGGCATCAATTTCTCTGAGGGTACAATCATGGCTTGCGGGCAAGGTGTAAGAAAACCTACCAGGCAGGTGCTAGACCTGAGGGTGCCGACCATTTCTTTCCTGCCCAGGTCTGAAGTGCATGGTCTCAAGAGAGCAGTCACACATTCCTAGCCTGTCTGTCCCAATGTTTTTCTTAATAGTCTGACCATGGCCCCTTTCCCCAACCTGTGATCTTTGCTTTGGTAATAAACACATAGTTTACAATGCTTCAGGCCAAGGACAGCACCTACAGATACTTTCTATTATATTCTTATCCTAAAGTTATAAGTCTTAACGGTTTTACTTAAGTCAAATCATAAAATAATTTCTTGATTTATCTAAATGTCCTATATGAGAAATATAGTTTCAGTAAAGAGTATTTAGTTCAAATCGTCAGAGTTTAGAAAGCTAGCAGCATATATATTGCAGGCTCTAAGGAATTGCTTTGCATCCTCCTTTCTCTCCCAAAGGGAAACTGAGGAATTGCTTTGCACATTCCTTTTTCCCAGGGAGAATCTGCCAGTCTCTCTGGAGGCTTTGCCATCACAGATCTTATCCTGGCCTCTCCGGAGGCCTTGCCATCACGGAGTCTTCTGCCCGCCTTACTCTGAGATCCTATGGACCTCAGCACAAAGCATAGGTGTGGGAAGTCACGCAGTCACTGTCTCACAGAACCTGGAGTGCCTGACTGTAATCGGTCATTCCAAGACCGTCTTAAGACAAAGAACTTTAAAACTGACAGGGTCCTGCCAGAACTACTGTCTGTTTGTAAAAATGTGACTGGGTGTCCTGAAATGCTGTGAACTGTAATTGGTTAACTGGAAAATGATGTTTTATGCTTGCTAAAGTCCATATAAGCTCACTGCTACCTTTGTTTGGGGCCATTCTCTGCTCCTTAACACCAGGAAGATCAGATTTGGCCCGGCCGTAAATAAAATCTTGCCTCGCTTCTATTCGGCGTTTGGTGGTCTTTATCATCACCCTGTTACATAACTACTCCTATTTTGCAGATGAAGAGACAGAGACTTTGGAAAATCCTAGAACTTTCTAAAGGCACATGGCCCCATGTTGATGGGTAGCAGGGACCAGTGTAGCTCAAGATCACACCTAGGTTTTCTCTGGCTTCAGGTTGTGCCTCTCGAAAGCAATGCCAAGTCCCGGCTCATCACTTTCTAGATGTCCACTTCCCACTCACAAACACAGGCTTATCAAATAATACAATTATGCTATTATCACTCAACTACATTGCTGTTCCTTTTTGCTTGGCCTCAACCTGAGTGGCTCAATCGGTTAAGCGTCCAACTTCGGCTCAGGTCGTGGTTTCGTGGTTTGTGGGTTTGAGCCCCGTGTCGGGCTCTGTGCTGACAGCTTGGAGCTTGGAGCTGCTTTCAGATTCTGTGTCTCCTTCTCTCTTTCTCTCTCTGCTCCTCCCTGACTCCTGCTCTGTCTCTCTCTGTCTCTCAAAAATAAAAAAATGTCAAAAAAAATTTTTAAGTACATTTCATGTGCATCTTCACAACTGTCTTTGACTTTAAGTCCATTAAAAACATAACTGACAAACATTTACTGATATCACACTGGGTGTAGCAGGGCCCAGGAAACGTGCTAGGAATAGAAAGAGGAAATTCCTCTTTGGATTTGATGGGGGAGATGATGGGGCAGAAGAGGGGAAATTTCCTTGCTCAAGGCTCAGCACACATAGGCACTTACAGAAAACATTTTTAAAGATGAAAGCGATAAATTATACATGTGACCGTAGCCAAATATTTCTGAGAAACAACAAAGAAAGGGAAGTCTAGGGTGAGGCATAGTCTCATGACACGGGACATGAACGGTCTGTGTTCTTAACATGCAAGTCACCCATACGAGACCATTGCTTAGCAGTTAGAAGAATTTTTGTTTAATTCATATTTATCAAGGTTGCAGGTTTTCTGGTGATAAAATGAACAGATAAATTGCCTTTGTATCTGTGGGGTGGGGGTTGGGGTTACCAATCCCGGGATAGAGAACCTTCTTTCTCCTCGACAGAAAACCATCCAGCTCCCTCGCTGAAGACAGCGTCTCCTAAGCCTACCATCCTCCTCCTCTCACAGGCTGCCATATTCCTTTAACCCTATTGCAAGGAAGGGACAGAGAATGTATCTCGCCAAAGGGTAAACGGTGTCAGCTGGTGGCGACCAGTTCAAATGCAGAAACTGCTAAAGATCTTCAACCTCAGGAATCTAGGGAGTTGTATTTATCCGGTTCCAGACCCTTACTGGACTAGGCTCTGTGGGTAATTAGTAACAATTCACAATTGTCTCCTACTCCCATCCTTGAAGGAGCTTATAGTCATTTTAGGGAGTTGAAGAATGAAAGCTCACTTCCAACAGAAAACTAAGAAGGCTGAGGGGATGATTAAGATATCTTTATAAAATGTCCAGGAGATGTTAATAGTGTTTTCCCCCTTTTCCAGAAAGTAAATATCTATAATTGTTTACAGTGAAGAATTTTAATGATAGGGGTTGAAAAATAATAAGAATTACATAGAAAGAAGTGTATGAGGGGCACTTGGGGGGCTCAGTCTGTTGGGCATCTGGCTTTGGCTCAGGTCATGATCTCACATTCATGGGTTCGAACCCCGCATCAGGCTCTGTGCTGACAGCTAGCCCAGAGCCTGGAGCCTGCTTCCGGTTCTGTGTCTCCCTCTCTCTCTGATCCTCCCCTGTTCCCCCTGTCTCTCAAACATAAATAAAGAACATAAAAAAAGAAAGAAAGAAGTTTATGAAAGCTATCCTGTAAGTCTCTTGAGCCAGCTCCCAGAAATAACCCCTGTGAAGTGTGACATATACCTTTCAATATTTTTCATATCTATATCCATATCTATCTATGCACATACATATATATGGCCAAGATGTGTTTTCTATTTGCAAACCAGCTTCCAAAGAAACCCATTATAATATAGCGAGCATTGACCACTTCTTCATTTTTAAAAGATATCTTTAAAACGGCTGGCTAGTATTTCATTGGCTGGATACAACCGCTTATGTAACCAATCTGTTACTTATAGTCATTTAGTATTTCCAGTTTTTCATGATTCTAGACCACAGATTCTATATCACCGGTCACCAAGACTACCCTCAGGCTTGAAGTTCAGCAGCCAAGGCCGGCTGAGTTAATTCTGCACTGCACAGAAGGGTTATTTATTTATTTATTTATTTATTTATTTGAGAGAGAGAGAGAGAGAGAGAGAGAGCGCGAGAGAGAGAGAGCGCATGAACGGGGGAGAGAAGCAGATGAAGGAAGAGAATCCCAAGCAGGCTCTACTCTCCGCAGTAAGTGCAGAGCCGGACACGGGGATTAATCCTACGAGCCTAGGATCATGACACGATCAAGATCAGACGTTCAAGGACCTGAGCCACCTGGGTGCCCCAAGAGTTTTACGTTTATGATGCAAACACGAACCAGGCCCTGCGCTGCCTGCTCCCACGGGTCGGCGTCCAGGTCTGTTCTCTACTCTCTTCAAGCAAATCTTCCTCTGACTGGCTGTTCTTCTCTAACCTCCGTCCTCATTCTCAGCATTGAAGCCAGATTCTTTACCCAGAAAACTGTTTATTATGTTGAGGCATGTCCCTTCATACCCAGTTGCTGAGGTTTTTTTTTTTTTTTTTTATCATGAAAAGATGTTGCATATCGTCAAATGCTTTTTATGCATCTATTGAGACGATCATGTGATTTTTATCCTTCACTCTGCTCATGGGGTATGCCACATTTATTGATTTGTGGATGTTAAACCATCCTTACATTCCAGGGATAAATCCCACCTGATCATGGTGCGTGGTCCTTTACTTTGCTGTTGAATTCTCCTTATTAATATTCTGTTGAGAATTTTATTTTTTTAATGTTTATTTATTTTTGAGAGAGAGAGAGACAGGGTGTGAGTTGGGGAGGGGCAGAGAGAGAGGGAGACACAGAATCTGAAGCAGGCTCCAGCCTCTGAGCTGTCAGGACAGAGCCCAACATGGGCTTGAACCCACAAGCTGTGAGATCATGACCTGAGCTGAAATTGGACACTCAATCAACCGAATGAGCCACCCAGGTGCCCCTGAGAATTTTGGCATCTGTATCCATCAGGGACATTGGCCTGTAGTTTTCTTTCTTCATAGTGTCCTTATCTGGCTTTGTAATCATAGTAATGCTGGTCCTGTAAAATGGGTTCGGAAGTGTTCCCTGCTCTTCAATTTTTTGGAAGATTTTGAGAAGGATTGTCATTAATTTTGTCTTAAATGTTTGGTGGGATTCACAGTGATACCATCTGGCCCTGGGATTTTATTTTTATTTTTTGAAGATTTTTGATTGCTGATTCAATCTGCTTACTCATTATTGGTCTGCTCAGATTCTCTATCTCTTCACGATTCATGTTTGTAGGTTCATGTTTTCTAGACTGTATCTTTTTCTTCTAGGTTATCCAATCTGTGAGCAAATAATTGCTCATCCTAGTCTCTCCTGACCCTTTATATTTCTGTGGTGTCAGTTGTGATGTCTCTCTGATTTTGTTTTTAAGCTTCCCTCCTTAATGCTTACTGAGTCTGGCTAAAGTTTAGTCAATTCTGTTTATCTTTTCAAAAAGCAGATCTTCCTTTCATCGCTCTTTTTGATGGTTTTTCTGGTCTCTATATCATTTATTTCTGCGCTGATCATGGTCATTTCCTTCCTTCTGCTAACTTTGGGCTCAGTTTGCCTTTTTTTTCCCTTTTAACTCCTTGAGATATAAAGTTAGGTTATTTATTTCAAATCTTTTTTGTTTCTTAATGTAGGCATTTACCACTACACACATCCCTCTTCAAACTGCTTTTGCAGCCTTCCACAGGTTGTGATAGGCTGTGTTCCACTTTCATTTGTTTCTAGGTATTTCTCGATTTCACGTCTGAATTCTTCTTTGGCCATTGGTTGTTAGCAGCATGGTTTTCTTTGCCAGAAATTTAATTTCCACCTATCTGTGAATTTTCAAGTCTTCCTACTGTGACTGGTGTTTAACTTCACATCATCATGGTCAGGAAAGATACTTGATATGATTTTAATCCTTTTATTTTTTTAAACAGATTCTTTTTAAAATTTTTATTTGCCTAATTCTCTCTCTTTGCCTTTCTCTCTCAAATAAAACAAAATATATATATTCATTTTTGGTTTTGTTTCTCTTGCCTCCAAAGACATGTCATGGGAGAAGTGGCTTCAGGTGAGGTCAAAGAGGTTGCTGCCTGTTTCTTCAATAAAGAGAGAATCGTAAGCAGGGGCCACACTCAGCGTGACATTTGATGTGGGGCTCGATGCCAGGCTCCATCCCATGACTCTTGAGCCTCAGCTCAAATCAAGTGTTGGACACTCAACCAACTGAGCCACCCAGGGGCCCCTGATTTCAATCTTTTAAAATTTGCTAAAGCTTGTTTTGAGGCCTGTAATATTATCCATCCTGGAGAATGTTTTGAAGATCCTTAAGAATACGTATTCTGGGACGCCTGGGTGGCTCAGTCGGTTAAGCCTCCAACTTTAGCTCAGGTCAGATCTCACATTCGTGGGTTCGAGCCCCACATCAGGCTCTGTGCTGACAGCTGGCTCAAAGCCTGGAGCCTGCTTCCAGTTCTGTGTCTCCTTCTCTCTTTGCCCCTCCCCGTCTCATGCTCTGTCTCTCTCTGTATCAAAAATAAATAAAACATTAAAAAAATTAAAAAAATAAAAAAGAATACGTATTCTGCTGCAGTTGGATGGAATGTTACGTATATGTCTGTTAGGTCCATTTGGTCTAATGTATGGCTCAATTGCAACATTTCCTAGGTGGTTTTCTATCTGGATGACATCTATTGTTGAAAGGGGAGCAGTGAAGTCCCCTACTATTATTCTGTTGCTATTTATTTCTCCCTTTAGATCCTTTAGTATTTTGTATACTAAGGTGCTCTGATTTTGTGCATATAAATTTAATATGGTTATATCCTTTTGATAAGTTGACCCCCTTTATCATTAATAATGATCATCTTTGTCTCTTGTTACTGTTCTTGGCTTAAAGTCCAATTTGTCTGATATAACGGCCTTGCTCTCTTTTGGTTTCCACTTGAATGAAATATCATTTTCCCTCTGGTCACTTAGAGCCCGTCTGTATCCTTAAAGCAGAAATGACAGGCAGCATATACGTGGATCTTGACTTCTTTATCCATCCAACCACTCTATGCCTTTTAATAGAGAATTCATTCCATTAACAATTAGAATGATTATTGAAAGGTACAGAGCCTGATGTGGGGCTCGAACTCACAAACTGTGAGATCATGACCAGAGCCAAAGTGAGATGCTTAACCAACTGAGCAACCCAGGCGCCCCTACAGTCACTTTTAATACTCTTGTGCTTTAAGCTTTACTAAAGTTGAGTAGGTACCACAACACCACATTACTATATTATTCTGAATGTGACTATATGTGTACCTTTTAACAATGTGTTATATATTTTCATGTTACTAATTAGCATCTTTTTGTTTCAGCTTGAATTTCTTTCCGAATCTCTGGAAAGGCAAGTCTAATGGATTCTTTCTGTAAGATTTAATAGATGGAGACAGAGGCGAGAGGAAAGAGAGACCAAGTTAAGGAGCAAAGAAAGCCTTTATTGGAGTCTGCAGTTCCCCGGTGAGGTTCCGTGACTCCGGAGTGGGGAGTCAGGGAAGTCGCGCCTAGTACGGGAGGGGCGAGGTGTCTTATGGGTGCAGGAGCTCTGGGTTTGATCTCGGGTGGGCAGATAGCCAAGTAAGGGCATCTTTGGACCGTTACAGGATGGTATTGCCTGTTTCCTTGGTGAGGGGATGCTGGAATTCCTTAGTAGGCCATATTTCAAATGGTGTGAGACAGTCCAGATTGAAGAGTGGGGGTCGTCGGTCCCTGGCGGTGCCTGGAGCTATTCTCTGACCCGCAGTAAAATGGCTGCTTGGTCGCCCTCCTAAGGTAACTCTTACACTGTCAGTGTTTGTTTTCCTGGGAAAGTCTTTACCCCTGCTTCATTTGTGAAGGACAACTTGCCAGATAGAGTATTCTCATCGGCAGGTTTTTTTCTTTCAATACTTCGGGTATGTCATCCCATTCTCTCTTGGCCTTTAAGTTTCCTGCTGGGGAATCTGCTGATAGCCTTCTGAGGGCTCCCTTATAAGTTATAAGCTTCTTTTTTCCTGCTATTTTTAAGATTTTCTCTGTCTTTGATTTTTGACAATTTGTCCAGAGATGTTTGTTTGGTGACCTATGAACTCCATGTATTTGGATATCCAAAACCTCCCCAGATTGGGGAAGTTCATAGCCATTATTTCCTTAAATAAGCTCTGTGCTTCCTCCTCCCCGCTTTTCCCCTGGAACTCCAATAACTTACAAATGATTTCTTTTGCCAGTAACCCACAGAGCACATGGGCTTGCTTCACTCTTTATCATTCTTTTGCCTCGGTTCTCCTCTGACTGGATAATTTCAAATTTCCTGTCTTCTAACTCACAGATTCTCTTTCCTGCTTGATCCATTCTGATACTGATACGCTGGGAGCCATTTCTGAAGTAAGGCAGGTTTGCAAGGCCTCCCACCGTCAGAAGGTGACCTGCGTCTACACCCACTCAACCCCTACTCAATTTCTGCTTGAGCACCCCCCCATCCCGGTCAGGCACCTGACTGACTGAGATCAGGAAGGACTTGCCTTCTTATGCTAAAAATATGTGAATTGTACCTTATGAAAAAACTTGTTATAGGAGTTTCTTCTTTTGTGATTATAGGAGCAAATGTTACATTTCCTGAGAAAACCTGTTTTTCTTCCCCTCAGAAAACAGGCTATTGACCCCTGCTCACAAAAGAACTAACTTTTGCTTTTGCTACGCTAAAAAACATTGCCTTGTATTTGAATGCTAAAGATCCCTTCCTTCCCCATGTGGTAAGCATCTAGTTAGTTATCTACATCAATCACTATTGATAAAGGTTATGCATGAGTCTTCTACCAATGTATGTTTTGGGAAATTTTTACATGCCAAAGAATTTGTTATCAGAAATTATTGTCTAAGGCAATCACCACTTCTGTTTTGTACCCCATACATTTTTTTCAATAAATAAGGCTGACTCTCCAGTCAGTGCAGAGATGCCTGACTGAAGTGCAGAGATGTTGGTCAGCAGTGCAGAGATGCCTGCCTGCTGATCAGAAAGAACCTCCTGGCTCTCTCATTCCCTTCCCCCTTCCCCAATTCCCATCTCCTTCATGCAACACTGTCTATCCTTCAGGGGAGCCCTGGACCTGCTGGAGCTGGACTCTGGCACTGATACCCCCTCTGCATTTAAAAATTTCATTAAAATGTGTTCCTCACCTCCAAAATTTCTGATTGGTTCTTTTTAATGATTTCTTTCTCCTTGTTAAATGTCTCATTTTGTATCGTTTCCTTGATTTTGTTGAATTGTCCTTACCTGTTTTACTGCAGCTCCCTGAGTTTCCTTAAACAGCTGTTTTGAATTCTTTATCAGATAAATTGCGGTTCCCCATGTTTTTGGGATTGCTTATTGGAAGATTATTTTGACCTTTTGCTGTGTTTCTTGAAATTTTGCATTGTCTTTGCATTTGAAGTAATAGTTGCTCTGGTCTTTACTAACTGCCTCCAGGAGAGAAATGCCTTCCACCAGCACCACTGGGGATTCTAAGTCTTCTTCAGACCTTCTATGGATACACTGACTCCATACTTCTTTTTCCCTCTTGTGAGAGTTTCTTTTAAATTTTTTAATGTTTTAAATTTATTTGAGAGAGAGAGAGAAAGAAAGCAGGAGTAGGGGGAGGGTAGACAGCGAGGGAAACACAGAATCCGAAGCAGACTCCACACTCTGAGGTGTTAGCACAGAGCTCAATGCTGGGCTCGAACTTATGAATAGTATGATCATGACCTGAGCTGACATTGGACGCTCAACCAACTGAGCCACTCAAGTGCTCTGTGAAATCTTTAAGCTTGCCTGCCTTCTCTCTATTCCTCAATACCCCAGGCCAGATGTGGAGGGCTGTCCTCCTTTTCCTAAAAGTGATGCTAAAGTTCAAGTTTGTGGTCTCTCCTAGCCTAGCAGATTTAGGCCTGCTTTCTACACATGCTCATCAGACATTTGCCAGGACACTTGGCACTGCTGTTGGGAGCACCCTGGGGGAACTGCAGTGTGGAGGTGAGTGTGTGTGTGAGGTGCACAGAGCAGTGGGGGTGCCCATGGGCCAAGTAGGGGGGCCCGGGGGCAAGGCCTCTCCAGCAGCTCCTGGGCAGGCTTCTTGATGGAGTCTGTTGAATCACTTAGTAGCCTCCATGTCCCTTTGGTGCCCTCTGAGAGTCTTCGGTGCTGCTCCCTCCACCTCTGCCTCCACTCCCGATCTGCAGCTCACGGGTCAAGACTCTGCATGGTCCCAGAGAGCAAGGAGCCTCTTCCATAGCATCCTGCACAATTGGGAAGCCAGTGCTCACTCACATGCTCTCACTATCCTCCCCCTCCCCGCTCAGGAGAAAGCTAGGGCCTGGACCTCTCTTGGAGCTGCTTTGGGGGAGAAGTGATGTGAGGAAAGTCAATCTTACCCTTTCCAATGCATCCAAATACATTTTTGTTCCCTGTCTGTTAGAACGTCTGTGCTGGAAACCTGGATTCCCACAAAGGCTCTCCTGTCCCTGTTGAGTATCTAAGATGTTTTCCACAGCTCCCTGAACAGAGCCAAGAGGGGAGATGGTTCACAGGCCACCGTAGGATCCATAGCCAGGACCAAGGTCTGTGGGCCTATCATCTGACAGTCAGGTAGACAAGACTCCTCCTGGGTCACTCGGCATATAGTACAGGATCTCACAGCTCTTACTAAGGCCCTTTTGCCTGTGGATGGATGTCAATTTGCTGTTGGGGGTGCAGGGACACGGAGGAGGAATATCTCAGTCAGTCATGATGCTGACATCACTCGTGTAGAGTTCTTTATATTTTCTGGATCTTCACCTCTTATCATGTACATTATTTGCAATTATTTTCTCCCATTCCATAGGTTGCCTTTTAACTCTTGATTATATCCTTTGATGTGCAGAAATTTTAAAATTCGACATCATCCTGTTTGCCTATTTTTGCACTTGAAGTCATACCTAGAAATCACTGCCAAATTCAGTGCCATGGAGTTTTACTTCTATGTTTCTTCTAGGACTTTTATAGTCTTAGGGTTAGGTCTTGAATCCATTTTGAGTTGATTTTTCTATCTTTTGCAAGGTAGGAATCAAACTTTATTCTTTAGTGTCATGTCCCCTCACTCAGCCCCACGTTGGGCGCCACTTGTCATGTCCCGCCCCCCCCCCCACCAGCCAGAGGGGTGGTCGATCCTTGCGGGTCCGTTCCTGAGGGAGGGAGAGAGAGTAGGGCAGGAAGGGGCGCACAGAGAGTGAGGCAAGACAAGCGTTTTCTGATCAAGCCTCCTTTATTTCTCCCTGAAGAAAAAAAAAACCCCACACCTATATAGGGTTTAGGGCAAGAAACTGACAGGGTTGGTTGCTAGGAAACAGGGTCAAAGCTAGGGTGAAGAAGGAAACAAACTAAAGTTTTTAGCACAGCACGTGAAGGGCGGATACCACCCTGCCTGTAGGTGATTGATCTTTGTTCTTCTGGCTTCTCCAGACAGAGAGTGCCTATTTTTGTAACTCCCCAGGGGAGTGACATTACCGGCTAGTCAATGGCCCAGCAGCTGAATCTTTGCAGCTTCCCACACTTTAGCATGTGCATATACAGTTTTGCCCACACCATGTGAAGAGGCTATTCCCCCCCCCCCCATTTTCCCACTGGCACCCTCGTAGATCATTTGAGCATGTGTGTGAGGGCTTACTTCTGGGCTCTGTACTCTTCCCTGGGTCAATGTGCCTGTCTCTACACCAGGAGCACGACTGCTACCTCTAGAGCAGTTAGAGCTATAGCATCTCTCTACCTTCTCTCCCTCCATCGACACCCAGTCATCGAATCACCTCCACTTCCTCGTAACATCTGAACCAGAAGAAAGCCTCATTTCCTTGGACTCTGTCCAAAATCACCTAAAGAAGCCCGAATCCAATACAGGCATACCTCACGATGAAGATTTTGGATGATGGGGGGGGGGTTGGGAGCTGATGGGCAAGAAAGAATTCCTGAAGACATCTTTGGTGCAAAAAGGTGATTTTATTAGAGCACGGGGACAGGACCCAGGGGCAGAAAGAGCTGCACTGGGGGTGTGACGGGTAACTGATTATCTATCTTCAGGTTGGGAGGAGGTTAGGGGCAGTGTAGATCTCTAAGGAATTTAGAAGCAAGTTTCCAGGACCTTGAGGGGCTTGCTGCTTGTCAGGAAAATGCCACTTATTACCGTTTAATAAACCCTCAGTCATGGGACCCTTCGGATGTATACCAGGGGCCATAAGCTTGGAGTAAGGTTGCCAGCATATGTCTTGGGGGGCTTGAGACAAAGGAAGTTTCCAAAGGAGTTTTTATATGTTAGACTTATAGGATCCTGGGGGGTCAGGATAATGTGAAGTCAAGATTCTCTTTTGGGGGCGCCTGGGTGGCTCAGTCGGTTAATCCGTCTGGCTTCGGCTCAGGTCATGATCTCACGGTTTGTGGGTTCGAGCCCCATGTCGGGCTCTGTGCTGACCGCTAGCTCAGAGCCTGGAGCCTGCTACAGATTCTGTGTCTCCTTCTCTCTCTGACCCTCCCGTGCTTGCACTGTCTCTCACTGTCTCTCAAAAATACATAAAAAAACATAAAAAATTAAAAAAAAATAGATTCTCTTCTATCCCCAGCAAAGTGTCATCGCTGACGCGCTGAGCTCCTAGAGGGAGGTCCGCTTTCAAGAACTTGTCAAAGGGCTGTAGGCAGCAAGGGAATTTAATGTTTCGTTTGCCTTAGTTTCCCACATCACTGTGCCAAGCACTTAAACCCCTTTCCTTTGTTCTTGGGGAGCCAGGAGTGTCTGAGGAATATCACACAGATCCCTCTGGGAGGGACCCCTCAACTTACCCCGCACTCCCTCATCAACTCATGTTATTATGCTAAACAAGTATTGCAGTTTTTACACATGGAAGGTTTGTGGCGACCCTGCATTGAGCAAGTGAGTCGGCATGATTTTCCCAACAGCATGTTTGCTCCATGGCTCTGTGTCACATTTTGTCAATTCTCATAACATTTCAAATTTATTATTATTATTATATTTGTTACGGTGATCTGTGATCTTTGATGTTACTATTGTAATTGTTTTGGGTTGCCACAAATTACGCCTATATAAGATGACAAACTTAAAGAATGTTGTAAATATTTATATTATTTACAGAAATATATATACAGAAATAGATATACATATATTTATATACATATAATACATATATATTTTTTAATGTTTATGTATTTTGAGAGAGAGAAAACAAGAAAGGGAGGAAGGCAGAGAGAGGAAGAGAGAGGATCCCAAGCAGGCTCTGAGAAGAGCCTGATGTGGGGCTTGATGAAGAGATAGATCTCACGTACTATGAGATCATGACCTGAGTCTAAATCAAGAGTCAGATGTTTAACCAACTGAGCCACCAAGTGCCCCAAAATGGTGTATGTTCTGACTGCTCCACAGACCAGTCATTTCCCCCATCTGTCTCCCTCTACTGGGGCCTTCCTAGTCCCTGAGATGCAACAATATTGTAATTAGGCCAATTAATCACCCTACAGTGATCTCTAGACATTCAAGTGAAAGGAAGAATCACAGATCTCTCACTTTAAATCAAAAGCTAGAAATGATTATGCCAAAAGTCAAAATAGGCTGAAAACTAGGCCTTTTACGCCAAACAATGCAAAATATGAATGCAAAAGAAAAGTTATTAAAGGAAATGAAAAATGCTCCTTCAGTGATCATGTAAATAAGAAAGAGGTAGGTTCCTGGTGTTCTTTGGCTGAAGGGTACTAATATACAAAAACATGGGATTACTGTCTTAAAAGTATATAGGACAGTGTGCATCAACAAGAAAGATTCACATACCAGTAAAAAAAACTGGACAAAGGGAAAAAATTGGTCATAAGAGAAAAAATAAAAACAGAAAGCTTCATAAACATTGAAAAATCTGTTTTACCCCAATTGGATAAAATAATACTGTTGACTCGGTTGGTGGGACCGTTATTTCAAATTTATGTCCAGCTGCTCATATCTCCCCTTTCGTTAAAGTCTCAACACTATAAGCCTGAGAAACCGTGTATCTGGGAAAGTGGATAGATGACCACCACGCAGGGGAAGCTAGGGCCAGACTCGGGTTTTAAAGGCTTCATTCCTGCCATGGCCGTGGTCCTCCGAGGGAGCTGGTGCGCATCTAAGGCCGGCTCATCCCAGAGGCAGGGCGTTCTAGCCGGCCTCCTACTCGATGGTAGGGCCCGTGGCCGCTGGGCCTCTGGCCGCCGCCATGTTGGAGGCTCGGGCAGGGAGTCATGGCGGCCCGCGGCCGGGTGTCGGTCAGAGCACCGCCGGCGCCGCCGGGCAGATGCTGGAGGTGCGGCCGGGGCTGTTCCTGGGGGGCGCCGCAGCTGTGGCGGAGCCGGGCCGCCTGAGGGAGGCGGGCATCACGGCCGTGCTGACGGTGGACTCGGAGGAGCCCGACTTCAAGTCGGGCGCTGGGCTCGAGGGTCTACGGAGCCTCTTTGTGCAGGCGCTGGACAAGCCCGAAACTGACCTGCTCAGCCATCTGGACCGGTGCGTGGCCTTCATCGGGCAGGCCCGCGACGAGGGCCGCGCCGTGTTGGTGCACTGGTGAGTGGCCCGCAGGTTGGGAACAGCCCCGCGGCGCTCTTGGCCGGCCACCGCCCCCTCCTCCGAGGGTCCTGGGCGCGGGCGCGGGGCTGTCATGTCAGGCCAGCGGAACCTCATCTCCCTCCCTCCCTCCCTCGGCTGGCAGGTGTCCTGGAGAGAGGAGGGGGCGTGCTTGTTCATTCATTCCTGTTGTGATGATGCATTCTGGTTTATGCTGGTTCATTCTGCAGCCCCCTTCCCAGCCCCAGTTGTTTTTAGCGGGGGGGTGGGGGAGAGGGAGGTGATCAATGGCAAAGTCCCTGCACCTTGAGTTTAAAGCTCTTCAGGAATACTTCTCCAAAGAGGACATCCAGATGGCCTACAGGCACATGAAACAATGCTCAGCATCACTCATCATCAGGGAAACACAAATCAAAGCCACACAGAGATACCACCTCACGCCAGTCAGAGTGGCTAAAATGAGCAAATTAAGAGACTATAGATGATGGCGAGGATGTGGAGAGACGGGCACCCTCCTACACTGTTGGTGGGAATGTAAACTGGTGCAGCCGCTCTGGAAATCAATGTGGAGGTTCCTCAAAAAACTATCCATAGAACTCCCTTATGACCCAGCAATAGCACTGCTAGGGATTTACCCAAGGGATACAGAAGTGCTGATGCACAGGGGCACATGTACCCCAGTGTTCATAGCAGCAATGTCAACAATAGCCAAATCATGGAAAGAGCCTAAATGTCCATCACCTGATGAACGGATCAAGAAGATGTGGTATATATACACAACGGAGTACTACATGGCAACGAGAAAGAATGAAATCTGGCCATTTGTAGGAAAGTGGATGGACCTCGAGGGTGTCATGCTAAGCGAAATAAGTCAGGCGGAGAAGGACAGATACCATATGTTTAC